>NC_142532.1:2982500-2995000 GCF_964205215.1 Stylophora pistillata | reverse complement strand
CCATCACACACTTATCTCGTGCGTGGGAAATCAACGTCTCCTACCCCTAACCCTGCAGGGGACGGGACCTCCATTTATTCGTCCCTCTCCGAGAAGACGAACCATTTCTTGATGTTATAGAAAGGTAGCAAATTCTTCTCAATTATTTTAAGACCTTGAGTGTTGGTCCGGCCGGGACTTGAACCCTCGACCTCCCGCACAACAGTCCAGCGCACTATCCATTGGGCTAACTGGGCGGCGGTTAATAAGATGAAATAAGATAAAATAAGATACTGCATGAGAATTGTAGTCAGCGAAGAACATGAGGCGGAAAGCGCGTTTTTGAAGAATAAGAACTTTGTTTTTGTAAGTCTTAGAAGCTTGCCCCTGAGCGACTATGCCTGTTTTTCTTTTGCTTTTGTTTGTTTGTTTGCTTCCTTTTCTTCTATTCTGTAATGTTTTAGCTCTAAATGGTTTAATTTCTGGTTCTTCTCTTAAAATTGAGTGGCAGTAAATATATAAGATCTTTGTGTTGTTTCCTACAGGAGCCACTGCCTGTGCTAAACTTAAGAGATTCAAAGAAGCAATTACTTGGTGTGATAAGGGATTAGCTGTATCCTTTGAAGTAATCTTGACCATTGACATATAGTTTATGGGAGAAAATATGAAGAAGGGTATCAATTTATATGGGTACTTTTCAGCTCATGCTTTATGTGATTAAAAAAACTGGGAAAAGTGGTATACTCTTTTCAGCCACGACCTTGTCGTACTCTCCCTGCTACAGATGGTACGTATAATGTTTGGTTAAAGACTCTAAAATTCATGCAGCCAGTGTGTACATTGTTCCTTGGCAAGAGATCTCTCTGAAACGCGTGGAAAGGTAAGCTTAGTAATGTTCATGTGGCGATATTCTTCCCTAACTTTTGCCCACTACTGACACATGCTGCTCAAAGAAAACAGGCAATCAAGTGTTTGGAAACAAGGGGCTATATTCAGATATCTCGAGTTAAAATTTGAGATTACAGACAGAAAGGAAACTTTATGTTATGTGCAGAGTTACTTCAGAACTAAGTCTTACTGCATAGATGAAACATTCACTTCAGTTGTAAGCCCTTCTTAAATCAAATACCGATGTGATCAGAAACACCTTTTTTGTTTTTGTATTTTGTTTTTTGATGTTTTATTAATGGTGTAACCTTAACATAAAAAAAGATTGAAAAAAAGAATAAGATCTTGTTGTCATTGAGAAGTCATTCTGTCAGAGAAGTGGGAGGTAAGTCCGTGGAGGAAAAAGATCATATCAGCTGTGATCACACTAGTGCAAGTTCAGGTGATGTAAAGAAAGTAATAGACTACTATAATCAACTTGCTAAAATTGCCAAAGAAATGGGTGACAAGTCAGCTGAAGGGTGTGCTTATGGTGAACTCGGGAATGTTTTTCTGAGTGTACGTGAAATCAGAAGAGCTGTTAACTACTACAGCCTTTGTCTTCATATTGCTAAAGATGTTGGTGACACACCTCTAAAGGGAAAAGCCTACAGGAGTCTTGGCAGTGCTCATCACAGACTCGGTGATATAAAGAAAGCCATAGAGTACCACCAACTACACCTTAAAGTAACTAAACAAATAGGAGACAAGTATGAAGAGAGTGTGGCTTATACCAATCTTGGCAATGCTTATCAATCCCTGGGTGATTTCAAAAAAGCATTAGAGTACCACAAATTACATCTTGAAATAGCTAAAGAAATAGGAGACAAGGGCGGGGAGGGCAGTGCAAATGGCAGTCTTGGCAATGCTTATCAATCCCTGGGTGATTTCAAAAAAGCATTAGAGTACCACAAACTATGTCTTGAAATAGCTAAAGAAATAGGAGACAAGGATGTGGAGGGTAAAGCTTATGGCAATCTTGGCAATGCTTATCAATCCCTGGGTGATTTCAAAAAAGCATTAGAGTACCACAAACTATGTCTTGAAATAGCTAAGGAAATAGGAGACAAGGATGTGGAGGGTAATGCTTATGGCAATCTTGGCAATGCTTATCAATCCCTGGGTGATTTCAAAAAAGCATTAGAATACCACAAACTACCTCTTGAAATAGCGAAAGAAATAGGAGACAAGCGTGGGGAGGGCAGTGCAAATGGCAGTCTTGGCAATGCTTATCAATCCCTGGGTGATTTCAAAAAAGCATTAGAGTACCACAAACTACATCTTGAAATAGCTAAAGAAATAGGAGACAAGCGTGGGGAGGGCAGTGCAAATGGCAGTCTTGGCAATGCTTATCAATCCCTGGGTGATTTCAAAAAAGCATTAGAGTACCACAAACTATGTCTTGAAATAGCTAAAGAAATAGGAGACAAGCGTGGGGAGGGTAATGCTTATGGCAATCTTGGCAGTGCTTATCGATCCCTGGGTGATTTCAAAAAAGCATTAGAATACCACAAACTACATCTTGAAATAGTTAAAGAAATAGGAGCCAAGCGTGGGGAGGGCAGTGCAAATGGCAGTCTTGGCAATGCTTATCAATCCCTGGGTGATTTCAAAAAAGCATTAGAATACCACAAACTACATCTTGAAATAGCTAAAGAAATAGGAGACAAGGCCGGGGAGGGCAATGCAAATGGCAGTCTTGGCAATGCTTATCAATCCCTGGGTGATTTCAAAAAAGCATTAGAGTACCACAAACTACATCTTGAAATAGCTAAAGAAATAGGAGACAAGGGCAGGGAGGGCAATGCAAATGGCAGTCTTGGCAATGCTTATCAAACCTTGGGTGATTTCCAAAAAGCCATAGAACACCTCAAACTATGTCTTAAAATAGCGAAAGAAATAGGAGGCAAGGGTGTGGAGGGTCGAACTTATGGCAATCTTGGCAATGCTTATCAATCCCTGGGTGATTTCAAAAAAGCATTAGAGTACCACAAATTACATCTTGAAATAGCTAAAGAAATAGGAGACAAGGGCGGGGAGGGCAGTGCAAATGGCAGTCTTGGCAATGCTTATCAATCCCTGGGTGATTTCAAAAAAGCATTAGAGTACCACAAACTATGTCTTGAAATAGCTAAAGAAATAGGAGACAAGGTTGTGGAGGGTAATGCTTATGACAATCTTGGCAATGCTTATCGATCCCTGGGTGATTTCAAAAAAGCATTAGAATACCACAAACTACATCTTGAAATAGCTAAAGAAATAGGAGACAAGCGTGGGGAGGGCAGTGCAAATGGCAGTCTTGGCAATGCTTATCAATCCCTGGGTGATTTCAAAAAAGCATTAGAGTACCACAAACTACATCTTGAAATAGCTAAAGAAATAGGAGACAAGGGCGGGGAGGGAAATGCTTATGGCAATCTTGGCAATGCTTATCAATCCCTGGGTGACTTCAAAAAAGCATTAGAGTACCACAAACTATGTCTTGAAATAGCTAAAGAAATGGGAGACAAGGGTGGGGAGGGTAATGCTTATGGCAATCTTGGCAATGCTTATCAATCCCTGGGTGATTTCAAAAAAGCATTAGAATACCACAAACTACATCTTGAAATAGCTAAAGAAATAGGAGACAAGCGTGGGGAGGGCAGTGCAAATGGCAGTCTTGGCAATGCTTATCAATCCCTGGGTGATTTCAAAAAAGCATTAGAGTACCACAAATTACATCTTGAAATAGCTAAAGAAATAGGAGACAAGGGCGGGGAGGACAGTGCAAATGGCAGTCTTGGCAATGCTTATCAATCCCTGGGTGATTTCAAAAAAGCATTAGAGTACCACAAACTATGTCTTGAAATACCTAAAGAAATGGGAGACAAGGGTGGGGAGGGTAATGCTTATGGCAATCTTGGCAATGCTTATCAATCCCTGGGTGATTTCAAAAAAGCATTAGAATACCACAAACTACATCTTGAAATAGCTAAAGAAATAGGAGACAAGCGTGGGGAGGGCAGTGCAAATGGCAGTCTTGGCAATGCTTATCAATCCCTGGGTGATTTCAAAAAAGCATTAGAATACCACAAACTACATCTTGAAATAGCTAAAGAAATAGGAGACAAGCGTGGGGAGGGCAGTGCAAATGGCAGTCTTGGCAATGCTTATCAATCCCTGGGTGATTTCAAAAAAGCATTAGAGTACCACAAACTACATCTTGAAATAGCTAAAGAAATAGGAGACAAGCGTGGGGAGGGCAGTGCAAATGGCAATCTTGGCAATGCTTATCATTCCCTGGGTGATTTCAAAAAAGCATTAGAGTACCACAAACTAGATCTTGAAATAGCTAAAGAAATAGGAGACAAGCGTGGGGAGGGCAGTACAAATGGCAATCTTGGCATTGCTTATCAATCCCTGGGTGATTTCAAAAAAGCATTAGAGTACCACAAACTAGATCTTGAAATAGCTAAAGAAATAGGAGACAAGCGTGGGGAGGGCAGTGCAAATGGGAGTCTTGGCAATGCTTATCAATCCCTGGGTTATTTCAAAAAAGCATTAGAGTACCACAAACTATGTCTTGAAAAAACTAAAGAAATAGGAGACAAGGGCGGGGAGGGAAATGCTTATGGCAATCTTGGCAATGCTTATCAATCTCTGGGTGATTTCAAAAAAGCATTAGAGTACCACAAACTATGTCTTGAAATAGCTAAAGAAATAGGAGACAAGCGTGGGGAGGGCAGTGCCAATGGCAATCTTGGCAATGCTTATCAATCCCTGGGTGATTTCAAAAAAGCATTAGAATACCACAAACTATGTCTTGAAATAGCTAAAGAAATAGGAGACAAGCATGGGGAGGGCAGTGCAAATGGCAATCTTGGCAATGCTTATCAATCCCTGGGTGATTTCAAAAAAGCATTAGAGTACCACAAACTACATCTTGAAATAGCTAAAGAAATAGGAGACAAGGGCGGGGAGGGCAATGCAAATGGCAGTCTTGGCAATGCTTATCGAACCTTGGGTGATTTCCAAAAAGCCATAGAACACCTCAAACTATGTCTTAAAATAGCTAAAGAAATAGGAGACAAGAGTGGGGAGGGTCGAACCTATGGCAGTCTTGGCAATGCTTATCAATCCCTGGGTGATTTCCAAAAAGCCATAGAACATCTCAAACTATGTCTTAAAATAGTTAAAGAAATAGGAGACAAGGGTGTGGAGGGTCGAACTTATGGCAATCTTGGCAATGCTTATCAATCCCTGGGTGATTTCCAAAAAGCCATAGAGTACCACAAACTACATCTTGAAATAGCTAAAGAAATAGGAGATAAGGGTGGAGAGGGTAATGGCTATTTCAACCTCGGTAATGCTTACTTTGGTCTCGGCGACTTTTCACAAGCCAAGAAGTCATATAACCTAACGCTTAGAACTGCGATAGAGGTTGAAGACAAAACCTTGGAGGCATCGGCCCACTATTCATTAGCAAATGTTTTCGATTCACTGGGTCTACTACCAAACGCCGTTGAACATTACCTAGCTAGCATAACCTTATTCAATACTCTGAGAATACTTCTAAAATCTAAAGATAAGTGGAAAGTTAATTTTCGAAATCAGTATCAAATGGTGTATACGGGTTTGTGGAGAGTTCTCTTGAAACAAGGTAAGATAGACGAAGCCTTATTTGCTGCTGAGAAAGGACGAGCTCAAGCTTTGACTGACCTGATGGAATCCAGTTTTTGTGGAGGAACAAGTCAGCCTAAGGGAGACGATGTAGGTTTACAACTTTTAAAGAAAATTCCATCAAACACTGTCTTTCAGGCAGTGGAAAAAGTCGACGTTTATCTCTGGATTGTGTCTGATGGAAATCAAATTCAGTTGAGACAAAGTAAACTCAAAGATTCTCTTTCAGAAAATAGTGGAGCAAGCCAGTCCTTTGAGTCGTTCGTCCTTGATGTCCATACAGAACTTGGTGTTCTTTCTAATGTGAGATGCGAGAATCGATCTTTGGATACTTTGAAGGAATGCCGCTCAAAAGTTCGTAAGGAAACTGGAGAGGACACCCCTCAACCTCTTGTCCAAAAACAACAGTGCTTGGGTACTTTGTATGATAACATTATGAAGCCGGTGGCCGACCTGGTTGAAGGGAATCAGCTGCTAATTGTTCCCGATGGACCTCTGTGGCTCGTTCCGTATGCTGCATTGAAGGATGGTAATTCTAAATACCTTTGTGAATTATTCAGAATCCGACTTGCTCCATCGTTAACAAGTCTCAAACTCATTGCCGATTGCCCAGAAGATTATCACAAAAGCAGTGGCGCGTTACTTGTAGGAAACCCGTGGGTAGGCGAGCTTACTGACAGCCATGGAAAGAAACTCCTGGAGCAGCTTCCGTGCGCTCAAGAGGAAGTAGAAATGATCGGACAGATTTTGAAGATCACTCCAATCACTGGTAGACAGGCCACGAAACGAGAGGTGTTGAAAAGACTCAATTCCGTTTCCTTAGTTCACTTTGCGGCGCACGGATGTATGGAAACTGGCGAAATTGCTCTCACACCTGATCCAGACCGAATATCTATTGTGCCAACGAAGGAGGATTACATTTTAACAATTGGAGACGTGTTGGATATTGAACTTCGCGCCAAACTTGTTGTGCTCAGTTGCTGCCATAGTGGTTGGGGCGAGATCAAGGCTGAGGGTGTGGTTGGCATCGCGCGAGCCTTTATGGGGGCTGGTGCTCGGTCTGTTGTGGTGTCCCTTTGGGCGATTGATGACGAAGCTACTCTTGAGTTTATGAAATGCTTTTATCAACACCTTGCAGAAGGTAAACTTGCAAGTGAGTCTCTAAACCTGGCCATGAAAAGCCTCAGAGAATCAGACAAGTACAGCAACATCAAATACTGGGCGCCTTTTGTGTTGATTGGAGATGACGTCACTCTTGACTTCAGGGCAAAGGAATGAGAAAATTTGAATATGAAACCAGATCGATGAAAAGTGTTTTTTTTTACCTTAAAAAGAAAAGTTGGCGCATGCACTTGGAAAGCTTGAATGTTTCTTTGATTTTGGAGTTTTTGGCTTCTTTTCATTCCTTTTTAGCTTGCCACTATTTTACCTGTATTTGAAATGTCGTTGCTAATATTGTTAATTAAAACTTGAGATATGTAACTTTTTTGTTTGCTGAAGAAATAAAAACAGACTGTATCGTTAAATACTGATGAGTGGAATTGTCTTTTTTTTACCTTTACAAATTTAAATGCTTGCCAAGAGAACAGAATGTGACAAGGCTTTTGTTGTGAAGGCCTGACGTAGTTGAATGGTGATCACGAGATTTCAGTTATCACCAAAATGACAGTCAACTCTATTCCTATATCATAATCAGTTGTACGTATGATGCACGATCGTCGCAGTAGAGAGCGCTATTTATGCAATAGCGAAAATAAGACCTGAAAAAAATCAAGCCTGTACGGGATTCGAACCACTGACCTCTGCGATACTAGTGCAGCGCTCTCCCAATTGAGCTAACAAGCCAACTGAGAGCAGGCCGTTAAGTTGATTCGTAATAAACCCGTGATGATAAACCAGATACAATGAATATATGAAGTTCATATATTTCATTTCAGTTGTACCGAAATCAATTTAAAGGTTTTTCTTGTACATAACCAGGAGCTTGTCCACAGGGTTTTCACTATATTTATGCTCTAAGCTTTTGATAAGCCACCAAATTGTTCATTATTTGCAAAAGTTGGGTAAAGTTTGATTTCAAAATTCTATAATTTGAAGCCATATCTTAAATAAACTTGGGTGGTTTTCCGCATAATAAGTACTTATTCTACAAGGACGTAAAGACAGCAGACTGGCAATAACTCTCAATATAGAAACGACAACTTTGAGTTTAAATTTACAAGACATGTTTCGACATTCTTATGTCATCTTCAGTTGCAAATGAGCTTTTAACGGTTGTATATTTGAATTTATATTAAGGTACGTTACAAATTACTTGTCAGGGCTTACGTTACAATTTGAATATTAAATACGCGAAAAATTTAAATAGAGTGCGCTTGACTAGACCCAAATAATGATAATGATAATAATAAAAATAATAATAAAATAAAAGACCACGGAGCAACTTAATTAAAAGGAAAGAGACAATTCTAGATGCTTCAATTGCTGATTAAGAATTGGTTTTTCCCACTTAATATGCAATGCCTCTTTGATCTTAATTTGGTATTTTGAAGCGGCAGAATCTAAGATCGTGAAACATTCTCTATCACAAGAGTCAAGACATGCCCTTGATGATTGCAGGTGCTTGTAAATGTGCGAAGATTTGTCCGACAAGAGGTGCTCACGAACTCGTGTACAAATGTGGCGAGTGGTCTCACGAATATAACTGGCATTACAGCCAGCACACGAAAATTTATAAACGACACGCGAACGTAGACCTAGCACATTTACAAGCACCTGCAATAATCAAGGGCCTGTCTTGACTCTTGTGATACAGAATGTTTCACGATCTTAGATTCTGCCGCTTCAAAATACTAAATTAAGATCAAAGAGGCATTGCATATTAAGTGAGAAAACCCATTCTTAATCAGCAATTGAAGTATCTAGAATCGTCTCTTTCCTTTTAATTATGTTGTTCCTTGGTCTTTTGTTTTATTATTATTATTTTTTCTTTTTTTTTTTTTTTGGTCTAGTCAAGCGCGCGCTATTTACATTTTTCGCGTATTTAATATTCAAACTGTAACGTAAGCCCTGACACGTAGTTTGTAACGTACCTTAATATAAATTCAAATGTACCACTGTTTAAAGCTCATTTGCAACTGAAGATGACATGACAATGTCGAAACATACTTATTCTACGAATTGAAATTACCTTGAAAAAATCATTTTCCTTTTTAGAGTTTTTTCATTCCATTTTGATCCAATCTAATTTCATTAGTGCCAAGATTGCCATTCTAAGCATGATTCGAAGAGGTAAATATATAACATGATGTTACTGAATAGATCTTAGGTAAGATGACTTCATATACTTAGAAGAACAGGCCTCATTTGCACTAATTTTACCATGAATCTTAGCATTTTTCTTGGTTTTTTTTTGTGTGTGTGTGAGTTTTCTCTTCATTTCAGTCTCTTAGGAACACTTTCTAATTACATTTATGACTCCGCATCTTGAAATTGAGGCCTGGAGGTTAAACTGGGTCTACTTAATGTACATTTGTACATTTATATGTCCATTTTAAAGACCCAGAACAGAAAGGTTGAAATTTTCCTCGTAATCTAAACAATAAAACAGCTAAGCAGAGTTCACTGTACGTGAGGTTTCATTATTTGTAAATTCTAATGCTCGTGACATGGTAATTGTTTTTTCAGTAGGAAAAATATTTACACACATAAGTAAGGGAAGCGATTCAAGTACATGTAAACCATGTAGTCCTGAAAGGGAAGTACTGAGTAGAAAAGGCTTATGAATAAATGTAAATCTGAGAAGGTTTACGGCTTCAGAATAAGACTTTCAATTTTTGAAAATTTTGTGGTCAAATTTTTTTGTATTTCTTTACAGTTACCTTAGTATAAAGTAGAGATGTCTGATAAAGTCCTTATTGGTTTTTAAATGATTACTAGGTATTCAAGGCTTGCTTTGTACTTAGGATCAGTTGAGTGGTCAGAAGTTAGAGATATACTGTACCCCAGCAGTTTGAGAGGAAATCAATCAAATCAATCTTACCTTAGCAGATTTTTGTAACTACCATGTGTTCTTGTAATAGTTAACCTGCATATGGTTGAATATGATGTAACGTAGGATTTTTTTAACAAGCTGGGATAGTTTCAACTAAATATGCTTTGTATAATGTCAATGTACTTCGCGTAAATTAGTTAGTTGCTTGTTTTATTCATAGTTGAAGATAGTTCTTCATTTTACCTTAGTGTGTTTAACTCATGAACTCCCAACCTCAGAGGAAATCATGATGTTCTCGCAACTGATTAGAATACGTATGGTTGTTGCTTAATTCAGATAATTCTGTTACATCCCGTTTGTACTAAAACTTGTCATCCAGTTTAAATTTATCTTGATTTTCATGAACACTATGTTTGCCATTGTATTAATAGTGTGAGGAGAGTTCAAATTACGATCAGTCTTGGGAGTTCATGGTTCATTTTAGTTTCTTGTGAACTTAGCTGCCATGATTGTCATGCTTAGCATGTTTTGAAGAGCAAAATACCAAATGATGTTTGAGATGTAAGACCCTTCAAAGCCAACGCAGTTGGTTCAATTGAAGTTCCTTTTATTATTCAGAACAAAAATTCTCCAAACTGATGAGATTGCGAGCTAATGCGTTTCTTTGCTGCTTAATTCCGAGAATTCAATGTTATGTCTAGCAAAAAATTATCCTC
Source organism: Stylophora pistillata (assembly GCF_964205215.1). Taxonomy (NCBI): domain Eukaryota; kingdom Metazoa; phylum Cnidaria; class Anthozoa; order Scleractinia; family Pocilloporidae; genus Stylophora; species Stylophora pistillata. The sequence goes on along the minus strand of NC_142532.1, from coordinate 2,984,725 downwards.
CAGTTTAGAATTTCTTTCATTTTTATTGACACTATGTTCGTCAGTGTAGTAACACTGTGAGGAGAATTCAAATTACGATCAGTCTTGGGAGATAATAACATCATTTTAGTGTCTCCGTTTAGCGTTTATGTTTACTAAATCGTCTATAGCAATTCAATGTGGTGTCTCGTGTACTTATTTTGTACTTTGTGGTGGAGAAATATATATTTTGTAAAAGTAGTGCTTTGATTTTCATTGTCTGTCTCCATATTCTAAGGATTCACAACAAGTGAGCTGCAGAGACATAGAGACTTCAAAGCTTGTTATGACCCGCGCGCGCCAAGTTGATTATCAGTCCAGCTGACAGTGTACCAGAAGTCCTTATGTCAAACCCCACCCCCCCCCTCCCACTTAACAGACGAGCTACTCTATTCTATTGCATCTTTTCCAATGTTTATCGTTCCCTGAACGATACCCCTTGAAATGCATCTCGGTGTCTTTTTTTCTTACGCAAGTTTTTATCACCATTAACATTTGCGCAATCCTTTTTTCTCCTTTATTTCGAGGAAACTGGAAATTTTAGCATCAAAAGGTATGACATGTTTTGATTATTATACGTTGCCTGAACTTTTCTCCACAAAGCATAAGACGGTCAGTCAGCTGATATCTGTCGTAATCTTTTGAGCATCATGGGCGCTCGCACCTGACACAAACAGATCGTCACAAGAACTCAAACTTGTTTTTTCGTATTCAAGCCCCTGGCTCAACGACAACAACAACAACAGCGTTTATTTAAACACGATAAAAAAAAAAAACTCAGCAAAAGCTGATGTGGTCGTGTGCAAACAATGAGACTAAATTCTTAACTAATTACAAGAAGACTAATGCAAGATTTCGGTTCTGTCCTCGTGTACCGGTTCACAAGAGCCGATACAAAAGACCGAACAATACACAACAGCTAACCAATGACTCCTAAACAAAGAAAGAACAATGGTAATTCCCTTGTGAACCGGTACACCAGGACAGAACCAAGATTTCTACATATTTACAACAATAAAAATTCTACATAGTACATCATTATCATATACGTGGCTTAAAAATACACTTGAGCGACTTTTTAAAAGCGTCAACGTCTTGAATTGATCTCATTTGATTTTCCTGAGCGTTCCACCGAGTAATTGACTTGTATGAGCATGATTTCTTGACCATATTGGTCTTGGGTCTAGGTAGCTTAAATGTCATTTTCCTCCTGAGGTCGTAACTGACTTACATACTTTTCAAAACGATAGTTCCAAGGACATGGTGAAAGATGATAATAGGCTTATTAAGGCCTTAAAAAATATCGCAGATTTTAAGACCGAAATAAACTCCGGTCAATTGTTTATTATTCAAAGCATTTATATTATAAAACCTAAAACTTTGAATTGATGTCAATTGTTCCAATCAACTCGTTACCATTTACACTGAAATTTCCGCAAAATATTAAGGGGGATTATGTGTAAACATTAAGATTGTACTACAATCAAAGGGATCGAAAGGTGAAACATTTTCAGGCGCCATCTCGTTTGCCAGAAAACCGGAAGTTCCATAACAACTAAACCGTGTTCCTTTCGTGACTTGTGCGTCGAGCTTTCTTGGAATCATGAGCGAGGGGATTCCCCTAGAAGACAGCTTCCAAAATTGCGTGTTGTCGCGTGGTGGGTTTGTTCTGTGTTCCATTAAGCGTATATCGACTTACATTTGATACCTTTTCAATTCTGGTGACCTCCTTTACCGCAGATTAGGATGGCACGATCGTTAAACAGCTGATTACCTCTAAACACCGTTTGTCTGACAGTACGATCTGTGATTAGTTGAGTTACAGATGAGGTTTAGTTTTAAAGGTAACGCTTTCGATTGATCTTTTCCTTCCTTAGATCCGTCATGATTAGCTTCGGTTAATGACAAACAAATATTTGTCTGTTGTACTGTCTGATTTGCTTGCATTCATTTCTCATGAATAGTTTGATAGTGTTGCATAATTTAGAAATCATCAGTGATATTTCTTGACTAAGCCCAACAGATGTTTTAGTGGATATTTTCGGAATTAGCGACCATACGTTTCCTTGGCAATCTTAAATTGGTTAAAAAAGGTTTGAAACTGGATTTTTATAAAAAGGTTTGGAGGTTTTGATTTCCTATTAGACGCTGATGAAGCAGTTTCAGTTTCGATGCCACTGTTCACCAAGCAAAAGAACAAACCAGTC
>NC_142532.1:2640000-2785000 GCF_964205215.1 Stylophora pistillata | reverse complement strand
CTGAGTCGATTTCAAGTTAGGGCATGAAGAGTCCCTGGGGACATTGTCTTACAAGACTAGTTCCAAACGGTCGCAGTCGTTCTGCCATCTGATTGGTGCCAGAAAATCTTTGTGTTTTTCTGCCCAATCAGAGTGAAGTGTACTTTAGAAACCTTTCGTGTGTTTTAACACGAATATATATGCTAGTAGCTCCTGGTAGCTCAGTTGCTCGCTATGTTTGTTTGGACTGTGCGACGGAGATTTGTTTGAGGTGAAAAGTTTCAGTCTCAGCACACAGAGTAAGAGAAATCGATCAGATTGTCTGCGAAAATCTTACCGGAAATTATACTGAATACTTTCGCAGGTATCCCTAGAGAACGTGTTTTAAAGTTTGCGAGGTTTGTTTACAACACGATGGTTGCAGTCATTGATATGTCGCTTTAAACGTTAACCGAGATTTAAGCTTAAATCTTTCTAGTGTTTTTGCATAATTTGCTGTGACTGAAACTTTGCCAATCCCGTGAAGTTATTTCGTCGCACGGGCCACGCAGGTATGTCGAGCAACTGGTACTCGCGCAACTTTCTGTGCGTGCCAAAATCTAATCTCATCTTCGCTTGAAAAAAAGGAAAGCTAAGCGTGGAAACTTTTGCTTAATAGATGTGGGTAGATAACCCTGTACTACTAAGCTGACATTTGCAATAAAGCAAACCCGCCCTTTCCATCCAATATTTCTTGGGCTTTGGTTTTGTTTTTCCCATTGAAAGCAGCATCGGATCGATTCCCAATGATCAAAGGTATTTAACTTGGTCTTCAACAATCGACAGAAGAGGTGAAATGACAATGACCAAGGGACTAGAAGAGAATCCGTGGCCTTCCTAGCTCAAGAATTTCAACACTCTATGTAGCAGTTGAAAGATTAAACTCTTTCCAAACCAATTCGGTAACTGCCCGAAAACATCTCTCCTTCTCACGATGTTCTCGTTAATAAGTTTTTGTTCAGATTTTAATTAGCTAGGCGGAAACAGTTAAGCTTTCTCTTAGGGCTTGCTGAAGGTCGTCCACGAACTTAACGTTCTCTGCAACCTTGGCCGTATTGTGAACGACTTTACAAGCTACAAAGCGAAGATTAGATTTTGGCGCGCACAGAAAGCAGAAAGCTACGTAGGCGAAAGCGCCAGTTACTCGACATACCTGCGTGGCCCGTGCGAAGAAATAACTTTACGGGATTGGCAAAGTTTCAGTCACAGCAAATTATGCGAAAAATCTAGAAATATTTAAGCTTAAATCTCGTTTAACGTTTGAAGCTACATATCAATGACTGCAACCATCGTATTGTATACAAACTTTAAAACACGTTCTCTGGTGATACCTGCGAAGTATTCAGTATAATTTCCGGTAAGATTTTCGCGGACAATCTGATCGATTTCTCTTACATTGTGTGCTGAGACTGAAACTTTCCACCTCAAGCAAATCTCCATCGCACGGTCCAATCAAACATAGCGAGCAACTGAGCTACAAGTATATGTCTGTGTTAAAACACACGAAAGGACTCTAAAGCACACTTTACTCTGATTGGACAGAAAAACACAAAGATTTTGTGGCACCAATCAGATGGCAGAATGACTGCGACCGTTTGGAACTAGTCTTGTAAGACAATGTCCCCAGGGGCTCTTCATGCCCTAACTTGAAATCGACTCAGCCCCTGGGTCTCCGAGGATGGCCGGGGCTCGAACCATCGACCTCCCGCACAACTGAGTTCAGTGCTCAATCCAGTGAGCTAACTGGGAGGCAGTTATGGTATTGTGGAAAAAAACAAATCGTGAGTGGTTAAACGATATTCGTCATCACGGTGGTCGAAATTTGTTGCCAACTCACTCAGCAGTGCCTCGTGAGTCCACAACATTTCGACCACTGTGATGGCGATGACGAATAGCGTTGTCGATAAGAGTACGGACCACGCTAAACCAATGTCAATTTGTTAATCAGACTTATGGGCGTATAATGCACTGGGGGAAGGCCTTAGAAGAGTGAAGGGCTTATTATAAGAGCGCTTATTTGGAGTCGGATTTATTAGAAAGTGGAGCTCATTAAAGAGGGGGCTTCTTAGAATTAAGATCGTATTAGAGAGAGGGAGACTAATAAGGGCGGGACTTATCAGATTAGAGGGTTTGTTGGGGGGGGACTTATTAGAGAAGGGGCTTTTTAGGGAAGGGTGCTTGTCATAGTTTAGGGGCCTATTACAGAGAAGTCTTATTAAAGCGGGGCTCGTTTGAGAGGGGGACTTATTAGAGGGGGTCTTATCAGAGAGGGGCGTTTTAGATAGGGGGCTTAAGAGAGGGAGATTTATCAGAGATGAGAACTTATCAGGGCGTTTAAGGTATACTTGATAAATTATAACTGTGCCTCATTCGATGCTTTAATCCTTTTAGATACAACTTGCTATTTTACGTGAATCCGCAGTACTATGGTTACTCGGCGATCGCCAAAGTCTTATTAAAAAACGTTCGAATGAAGTGTGACTACGAATCTACACTGAACTGTATTAGCACGGATGGTAATGCTGTGTTGGCCAGGTTCGGGTTTGACTCGGTCAATCCCTATGGTTATTTACTGGTAAGTACAGAGTTTTCGTGGAATAACTTTTTAACTGAGTGTTCTATATCAGTGCAAGATCTGGGGGAGGGGCACGTAGACGAAAGGAAAGCCGTGAACATACACAAACAAAAACGCCCCCAACCCCCCCCCCCCCCACACACACACAGCTCAAGGTCTGGATCCGCCACTGTACATGGTACCAGGGTGTGTTCAGAGAACACCATAGTTAACAACTATTCCAGCTATTCAACGAAGTGAAGTGGAAGTGGCCAGTGTTGGACATTTACCGAGCGGCAAAGCGGCGAGGTAACTATCCACCGCTAGCCGCCGCCATTGAGGTAAATAGTTGTTTTAGTATGTACTAAAACAGTGAGATAGTATGGCACAAAAAGATGATTTTAACCCATTTACTCCTGTAACGATTATAATATTTTCGGGTGCAAATCCTGTGCGAGTAGCTCAGAGGCGCGCGCGCGACCGCATGCGCGAACTAAATTTCCACCTCGAAACATCGACTAGGCGAATAACAAAGGATATTCGGAGTTTGAGTAACCAATCAGAGTGCGCCCTCAACAATATCCGTTACTTTTATCTCTCTTTACCACTAGTGCTTGTTTGGTCAAAATGTGCGCAGTTCCTAAATATGACTCTTTTCCTTTTTTTTTTTTTTTTTTTTTAAGATAATGCTCTGTATCACAGTGTTATCGCTGCTTTTCTCCTGGCTACTGTGTGACGTAAGATCATCTCGCTGAGTCACCGCGAAGTTAACCACGCGTCGAAGAAAACCGGAAAGAGGTACTTTCTTCTAAAAATGAACAAAGCATCTAGGAAATAAACTTTGGGAGGTAATATTGAACCGGCCTTATAGAACAAATGAATAAAGGCTGATAGTTTCGAAAGAAACTGTTTGGGGCTGCGTCGGTGGGAGTAACGAAATAATTTGAATATATCAACAAAGTTGAAATGGTAAATTGGCCACCGTAACGATTACAAAAGCTGACGTTTCGAGCGTTAGCCCTTCGTCGGAGCGAATAGAGGAATTGTGGGTTGCGCGTGCTTTTAAAGGCAGAGAATGGAGCTACTTTATTGGTGGGAACATGGCAACGAGAAAAACACGAATAAATTAGTGGAATGAAAAGCGTTCGTTGATCCCTGTGGGATTTAGACTGCCGGTTTGAAAGATGAGCTTTTGTTCAAGATTTTTACGACTTTCCGTGCTACCTAAGTGTAAGGAAAGACCGCAGATTGCCATATGTTGCTTAGAATGATTAGGTAAATTAAAATGTCTAGCGACTGGTTTCGATGTATATAAAACAATGTTAACTTCTAGGAAAGAAGTCTTTATTCTTAATATCATATGGCTCTTACAGCTTTTATTGAAAAAATTTGCCCCCAAGTTGGCAGTAACAGGTTCCGGGAAAAAGCTCAATGGCCTCGCGTGATGCGAAGTGAAGAAAGAAAAGGGAAAATATTTGGCTCTCAATTATGATCACGAGCCATTTCTTCTTGGCGTCTGACCCTCTCACTCACTCAGTGAGCAATTAATGGTCTATTTTGGGAGGGTCACTTAAGCCCACTTGTGCCCTTTCACGTTATTTTTGTAGAAAGCAAACTTTACCATACCATTTTGTGAGCATAATTAATTTTAATCTCCTTTTTTAAGTTTTTCTGCTTGTTCTTTCTGCCATTGATGTTATATACGTAAAATACGTAATAGGCCGCTACTAAACAAGAAACGCTTTGATCGTAGTATCATTTTTGTAAACTCCAAACGCAAATGAATTTCATGAAATTTGCTTGCTTGCACTGAGTTTGTTATCTGAGCCTTTTGGGCGGTAGATGATAAGTTTTTTTTTTTGTCTTGACACAGCCGTCTTCAGCACGAACAACAGTGGTATGGGTTCGGCAGAGCAAAATCTACCTCGAAGAACGCATCGAGCAGACATTGAATTTACTCCATGGAAACCGACAGTGTTTCTCATTATTAGAATAGGGCAATTTTCAAAGTTGACTAAAAAGACGAAGTGATGCTTTGAGAAAGTGTAGTTTCATTGATGTCGAGAGATTTACATAATTAAGAGAAAGTATTTTTGGAAGATCTAAACAAACTTCTAAAGATGCGCAGACGAGATCGTGTGAGTCTTATCAGCGAAGAGTATTTCATAAGCCGGTCATACAAATCAAGAGTAATCTCTAACTGCTAGACTATTCCATAATCTTTTTAACTTAAGGGATAAAATTACTTTGTTAACCACAAAGGGCATTAGAGAAAGAAAGCCCAAAGTCAGCTCATTCACGCGCAAGCTTTTAGGAGAATGTAAGTTTGAGCTAGCGTTCATTTTGCAGTTTTTCAAGGTGTCGATTCAGATTAAGCGGTTGGAGTCGAACGGAATCGGTTATCGAACGGATGTTTCGTTATTAAAGAAACAAACGCACATACAAGGTTACTGAACTTGTTCTAATTCTACAAATGATTTATTTGTTTGATAATTGGATTTTTTAATTGCTGTTTGTTATTAATACGTGGATTGCGGATTAACCGAAAATAGCTTGAACAAAAATGAAATTATTTGCATTGTTACCAATTCACGGATGATTGTGGATTAGCCAAAAATAGTTTTTAACAAAAACAAATAATAATAATTAACCTTTTCATTTAGTTGATTAATTCATTTGTTCTTTCAGTTTTCGATTCATGCGTTATTGGTCCGTGAATTTTTTTTACAGAGCAGCAGTGCGCGCGCATGATAATAATCTGATCAGATCAGCTACACAGCCGTTCTTAGGGTCGTCACGCAACGCTCCTCCCCACGTGACGACCCGAAAGAACGGCTGTGTAGCAGACTATGACTATTCGTATCTTTGGAAGGATACACTTCACACTTCCGGCAGGCTCCATACCAAATTCGAGTTAGACGGGCCATAAAGGTACTCTTTTTCATGACCCCTGATCTTAAACCTGCTAAAACAAACGATGTCTACAACTGTCTGAGTGACGCCGGAAAAAAAAAAAAAAAAAACGATTTAAGAAAACATATTAATGTTAAGTGGATCAGTAACACGGGCGGACGGTAAGACGAACTTTTCAAGTTCGTTATGGCATTCTTCTCTTATCTTCCCTTTTTTTGATCAACTGTTTTTGTGCGCATTCTTTGGAGTTTGTCTACTGGGGCTAGAGGTTATTTTAAGGTTCTCCTAAATTAAAGACACGTGATTCTCCCTAAAGCAAATTATGATAAGATGGCTACTTTCAGCTCTGTTGTTGAATAAAAAAATGTTTGTATTTTGCAAGAGGACGGGACAAAAATAATTCATGATACAAGGAAAGAGAAATGCAAATCGTCTTGTGACAAGATTCCTCGTGTTTGTCATTTAAAAGGAGAGCGCATCTTTCATGGAATACTTTTCATGTTATTTTTTACTAAAATGGTTCTCATTTGTTACTAGAGTTTTTAAATGAAACCCGGCTTAGCCTGTGACCGTTTTAATATTAACTATTGAGCAGTACCTTAACGTAGCACTATTTGCAATGCAGTACAAGGTGGCTCTAAACTCTAAAGTCTGTTCTAGACCCACGCTGTCAGACCATTCATAGGGAAACAATCGTCCAAGAAATTTGGTATAGCGAGGGTTAAAAAGATTGGCTATATTCCATCTCTCAACACCACCATATGCCTGGCGGCCTTGCTCGCCATTTGATCTCAAGTATGTTGCAACTATTAATAGAGCCACAAAAATGGAAAACGTTTTAAGGCCTTTGATCTCTCTTTTTTCAGGTAAACACAATTCCACACTTTTTTTTAAATAATCGAATTTGACTTTCAAAATTAAACACCAAAAACGTCTGTCTTTCGTCGAATTCCCTAAATAATGTTTACCCTTCAGACATTTCTGCACTCGTGCTATTAAAATTTAACCCTATAACTCAAAGGATCTGATTTTGGACTCTCCCCTCTAGCTGCTACACATTTCCATGTGCATGACTTACAGCAATTCAGTATTAAAGATCAAAATATCAACTTTTAACTGATAGATTTAACTATTCTCATTACCTGTTTTCTGAGTGATGTATGTATATTATAAGGAGAAGTTAAAAATTGATCTCTTCTGGGAGAGTTAATCATGTCTTGTGCATTGAAATTCTATTGAAAATTTGTGTAATGGACCAAAAGTTAGCAACGTTGACACGAGACTTGACTCACCACTGGCATATTTTAGATTTTAAACCTTGAAATAAATTGTTAATTTATTAGACTAATTCTCTCATTAGTTCGCCGTAAATAAATCAACATGTTAATCAAATGTTTCGGATTTTTCTTTGCTATAACCTCTCATCACATCATTAATTTCAGTTATGTCGCGATATTTCGAATTTCTTAAAACCCATCACATTCCGACTTTTCCCAACATCTTTTTGAACGCAATCCTAAGATTTCTGAGGCTAATTCTTCATTACAGGTGTTCATTAACCTCTATAGATATATATATTTTTTCTGTTTACAATAGTTAAAAACGCTTTGGGTGTTTCTGAATAATAGTTTTACAGGACTTTGATTTTGTTGAGGTCTCGGCCTAAGGGCTGAAATATTTTTCTACTATTATTGTTAAAAGATGTCATCTAGAAGTTGTGCCATCTAGACCGTACATTTCTTCGTTTAAAAGATTGTAACCATGGAAGTGTAAGAAAGTAGTAAAACTTCTCGTGTTGTGGATGGTAGAAGAACTACAGGCCATAAGGCCAAGCTAGTCTCATAAAAGTTTACGGAAAGCGAAACAGTTGTCGAAGCTTAAGACTTGTGGGCAAAATTTTCGCACAAAACCAACCTTCCTTGTGCTTTCAAATCTTGGTTACAAAAACAATTTCGAAAACATTAGATTCTCTTTGGGATTACAGATTTGTTTAAGAATAGTATGGGAGCATTATAAGGGAATCTTTCCAAATTTTAAAAGCTTAACGCTATCTGTCTTTCGAATTAACAATGTGAACGAGTATTGAAAACAGTTATGTGGCTGTCTCTCGTGTGAGATTTCTTCGCCCGCTGTATGACTGTTTAGGATTTTCTTTCCGTGACAAACTTCGTGAACTTTCGGCCTAAATATTGGGCCTCATGAAGACGAGGTCACCAACATGACATAACTAATCTTGTCATTGGCCGACTTTTTTGTCCTATAAAATCTAACTTCAAAACCCTTTTTTTAGTGGTGCGAGATTGGAAGGACTCCAAGACGAACTGAGCCAGGATTTAAGAAGTTTTTGGATATTTGCGCTCTTATAGATATTTGAGAATATATAAGATTATGATAGGTAGTGATCAGTTTAAAGTCAACAGTTGTTCGGGCAGATCCCTAAATTAACTTTTTGATCAAGTGCAATTTATTTCTATCTCAAAGTGTATTTCAGCGAGAGTAAACAGTCTCGCTCAGTGCTTTTGATGTAGTTGTTTGAGTTTTGCCTTAAGATATATATAAAAAAAAAAACATTACTTTGAATTAGTTAAATTCTGACAATAACGCGCTTATCCCTGTGCTTTTGTCCATTTAACACTTGATCACTGTTATAAGTGCATAAAGGTCAGGTCGTTGTAGGAGAGATGACACGCGACGTGGAATGAAAACACGTCAGTCTTTTTTTGTTCTGCGTTGGCGTGGATCGTCTGTTGGAATGAGTTCAAATCTTACGACCTCTCATTAGCAAGGGTTATGTCTACCAAGCAGAACTAACAGTCATGTAAATCAGTTCACACTAACTGAAGTCCTTGTAACACCTGGATCGTCTCTAAGTACAGACAGTGGTTTTGAAAGAGACAAGTCGCAGTTAGTCAGGAAATACCACTGTTACTGATCTCTTACGAAGTGAATATCACATGCCCCAAGAAGAAACAGCTACTGCGCATACGTCATTTGTCCTTGCGGTGGCTGTGAGATCGTTGACCTTTCTGCCGAAAAAACTTGAGTATCCGTAATAAGTGTTTGTAGTGAAATATGATGAGGTTAGTAGTCAGTCCAATATTGTCAGCGGTCATTAGGCGAGGACGTTACTGTGAAGACAAAAAACGTCAACATGTCCATTTTCTCTATCTCGAGTGTTATACGATTCTACATGGTGTCAGGTGTCTTAGTATAAGGTCAGCGAGGTGTGCTTTTGTACCGCAGACACCATAAACGAATTAGGCACTATACGATTTCATTTGGTGTAATTTTCAAAATGAAACCTTTAAGGCCATTGTTTGCTCTTGGGGCTTTGTTCGCTTGTCTGTCTTCTACCATCGTCTTTAGACCCTCGGCAGCAACTTTGAGCAAACCACAACGTGCACAAGGTTAGTGTGTTTTTAGATTGGTTACGCCATTCGACTTAGACGTGCAAATTTTGGGGTGAAAAAAAAATGGCTCGATAACGAACTGCTCAGGTTGTCAGGTGGGAACTTCTTTCGAAATTTTGATGCAAAGTTAATGATCCCTCAGCCATCATAAGGGCTCGTTTAGGTAAGAAGTATAATTTTTTAGCTTCCAGGGTCTGCGCACGAGCTTAAGAGCAGAACATTTTCTTCAAATTCCGATAGCCTTGAGACGGATAATTCTTCTCGCAGCAAACTTACTTAATCAAAAAGGTATTCAAATTTCTCAGAACTTTATTAGAATGGTGATGGATCGCGTAAGATATATTTCATCTTAGCAGCATGCTCCGTTGACGTAATCAAAGAAGTAAGAATGTTTACTATGTAGCATTGAAAGCTGCGACATTTAAAAAAAAAGGCTTCTAACACCCGACAAGGAAAAAGCGCCGGTGTCCTCCGCTTTACCTTTGATCATTATGTAGCAAATACTTTTTTTCCTTCCTTCTTGTTTCGCCGCAACCCGATTAAAAAGTGTATGCACTAAACTTTGGAAAACAATTGCAGCCTGTTTTTTAAGGCGGTCTTTTGGTGATGGATGAAAGTGTTTAGGGTGGCGAAGGGACATGATTTGAATTATGTAATCGCAAAATTAGTTCTGCAGGTATGAAATGCTCAGCTACTATGTTGTTCCGTTTTCCTTTAGTATTCCTTGCTCAAAAAATGTTCGGAATATGGACAATAAATAGAATAGTAAAGAAGGTTAATTTAGGGCTCTATTATGGAACGAAGGAAGTTGATTGCATTTGTCATGAGCATGCGGAAAAAACAATCATGTGTCCCGCACGAGGATTTGAACCGACTATGTCCATTTCTTCGTTCGAAGACCGAGGTCAAAACCTTGGAGCAACTTAGAAGGACGTGCCCCGACAACTTTAGTCTTATAGCATTCTATTAAGCAGGTGACCATTTTTTTGTGTTTTTTGTTTTTTTTCGTTTTTTTTTTTTTTTTCTGGCCAAATTTGCTAGAAGTTGTGTTCATCATCTTCCAAAAAATCAATGGGAGGATCGAAAGAGTGTGGGGAGGAGGGGAAGTTACGTAAGTTCCTGATTCCATTTCACGCACAAAATTTATGCGTTATGTGCACTTTAAACAGCATTTCAAGTGTCACGAATTTAAAAGTAAACCTTTAAATCTCACCTTACCTTGCTTTTCTGGAAAAATTCACCCGTCGCGTTTTATATTTGGGATTAATTACGCGTCACCTATAAACCGTTAGACCGTCAGCTCTTTTATCTTGACGCATTTCATTGATCAGTCAGAATTGACCGTTTCCTCTGGCCAAAGCTGGTAAATTTACTTTCTTTGTCTTAGCTCTTTGGCTTCTAGGACGGAAGCAACGTGTCAAGCGTGATTTGGGAAGTACTCAAACCCCAAGCAGTACCACCAACACATATAACTCCACTGCTACGCCAGCCACCATTGAACGAACCACGAACCTTAATCACAGCAACCAGAACGCAAGTGATATCACTTCGAAACAAACCAAACCAGGAGAGGGAAACATTGGAACCTCCCTAGGTGGTAGTCACAAGAAAGGAAACGATTGTCAAGAATCAACATCCTCTCCGAATTCCACCGATTCCGGCTGTCCCAAGTCCAATGATTCCGGAACATCAAGTAACGGGGTTCCAGACTCCGGAACTGTTCATAACAAAGATGAAAACCGCAAAAGTGGCAACATCCCTTCAGTTGTCAAACAGCATAGTACGTGGATAGCTCTCCTGGCGAGCATATTGTTGTGTGGATTTATTTTATTTCTGGTGCACATCATTGGAAAGAGAAGGCGCAGAAAGCTAGCGGTTGCACCTGAGGATTTTAAATCTGGATCAACTTGCAGCTGTAGTGATGGTATTAAAAGCACAGAGTTGATGAACACCAGGATTGAAAGCCATTGCCACCCAGGTGTTACGCCATCCGGTGCTACTGACTAATTAAATTGATACCTACAATAGCTGGAAAAAAAAAAAAAACAATTTTCTACATCCATTTTAGAATCACTCGTGGTCCTCGAATATAACTGCTCTCAGATGTGTGACTATTTCGTAAATCACTCTTTTGGAAAAAAGAAAAACTTTAAAAACCAACAAAAAATCAAACTGCCTCGCAGCAGTGCGATTTGGTCTCGAATAGTACTATCTTTTCTCGAACTCGCATTATTTTCAGGTTCTACGTTTGCAACAAACGTAACGAGCCACTAGGTAAATTGAATTTTCTTTCACACCGAAGCCTTGAATGTAGGCCTTTAAATTGTCCGTTTTTGTAATAGATGTAACAAACAGGGAATTGAAATTCATGACAAGCAATTTTGGTTTAAAATCCTAATTGTGCGATACTTCTTTTGCTCGAGTTCTTTATTGTATAAAGAAATAAAGGCCACAATTTTCAATTACAGTTTCCCTAAAATTTAAATATATCTTATTCTGTGCGTAGGTATTTGAAAATAAAGCCAAATCGTTCAAAGGACTCTGTTTCCATTTTCGTTTTTCATTCACCACAAGAAAAATCCTCTCTGAATATTAAAACAATAGAATTTTGTTAACGAGTTAAAAGGCTCGTTTTAGTTAGTGTTTCTTCCGGTTTAACAATACAGTTTTGTTCATGCGTTTCTATCTCTGCGAAAAGGGGGAATTCCTGGTAATCACACTCTTCTTTATTAGCCATAAATTGTCTAGGAATTCCTCTTTTTCGCAGAGATATAGACGTAGGAACAAAATTCTATCGTTTACAATATTCAGGGAGGATTTTCTCAATACTAAGCTAATCACGCTCTTTTTTACGAGCTATACAATGTTCAGGAATTCCCCTTTTTCGAGATGAAAGCTTATTTTAGCTAGTGGTTCCTCCAGATTACCCAAAAGCTCATTAACCAATTTCTATTGATTTAATATTCATGCATATATATCTGTGCATCTGTGGTACTGTATCGTGTGCTAATTTCAAAGCTACAGCTTTGTACACCGATAAAATCCTCTCTGAATATTAAAACAATAGAAATTCGTTAATAGTTCGGCCCACAAAAGAGCTGTAGCTTTGAAACTAGCATACAATACATAGTTCATCATGCTCTTTTTGATGCACCATAATTTGTCCAGGAATTCTCCTTTTTCGTGTTGAAAACTTGTTTTAGCCATTTGCTCTACTGGTTCACCCAAAGTTCTTTGACGAATTTCTATTGTTTTAATATTCAGAGAGGATTTTCTCGGCGTATAAAAGAGCTGCAGCTTTGAAATTAGCACACAATACAGTGCTAATCATGCTCTTTCTAACAAGTTTGATATTATTTTCTATTAATTATATATACGCATGCGGGCCGAGAAAATCCTCTCTGAGTATAAAACAATAGCATTTTGCTAGTGGTCTAGTGGTTCTTCCAGATTAGCCAAGAGCTCAATAACGAATTTCTATTATTTTAATATTCAGAGAGGATTTTCTCGGCGTACAAAAGAGCTGTAGCTTTGAAATTAGCACACAATACAGAGCTAATCATGCTCTTTCTAACAAGTTTGATATTATTTATATTAATTATATAAAGGCATGCGGGCCGAGAAAATCCTCTCTGAGTATAAAACAGTAGCATTTTGCTAGTGGTCTAGTGGTTCTTCCAGATTCAGCCAGGAGCTCATAAACGAACTTCTGTTGTTTTAATATTCAGAGAGGATTTTCTCGGCGTACAAAAGAGCTGTAGCTTTGAAATTAGCACACAATACAGAGCTAATCATGCTCTTTCTAACAAGTTTGATATTATTTTATATTAATTACATAAACGCATGCGGGCCGAGAAAATCCTCTCTGAGTATAAAACAGTAGCATTTTGCTAGTGATCTAGTGGTTCTTCCAGATTAGCCAAGAGCTCACTAACGAATTTCTATTGATTTAATATTCAGAGAGGATTTTCTCGGCGTACAAAAGAGCTGTAGCTTTGAAATTAGCACACAATACAGAGCTAATCATGCTCTTTCTAACAAGTTTGATATTATTTTATATTAATCATATAAACGCATGCGGGCCGAGAAAATCCTCTCTAAGTATAAAACAATAGCATTTTGCTAGTGGTTCTTCCAGATTCAGCCAGGAGCTCATAAACGAACTTCTATTGTTTTAATATTCAGAGAGGATTTTCTCGGCGTACAAAAGAGCTTTGAAATTAGCACACAATACAGAGCTAGTCATGCTCTTTCTAACGAGCTAGATATTATTTTATATTAATTATATAAACGCATGTGGGCCGAGAAAATCCTCTCTGAGTATAAAACAATAGCATTTTGCTAGTGATCTAGTGGTTCTTCCAGATTAGCCAAGAGCTCACTAACGAATTTCTATTGATTTAATATTCAGAGAGGATTTTCTCGGCGCACAAAAGAGCTGTAGCTTTGAAATTGGCACACAGTACAGAGCTAGTCATGCTCTTTCTAACGAGCTAGATATTATTTTATATTAATTATATAAACGCATGTGGGCCGAGAAAATCCTCTCTGAGTATTAAAACAATAGCATTTTTCTTGTGGTTCTTCCACATTAGCCAAGAGCTCATTAACGAATTTCTATTGTTTTAATAATCAGAGAGGATTTTCTCGGCGTGCAAACGAGCTGTAGCTTTGAAACTAGCACACAATACATAAGTAATCATGCTTTTTCTAATGCGCTATAATTTGTCTGGGAATTCCATGTTTACGATTTGAAAGCTCGTTTTAGCTAGTTGTTCTACTGGTTAACCGAAGGCTTTCTGAAAAAAATATTCTGTTTTAATATTCAAAGAGGTTTTTCTTGCCCCGGGCAAAAGAGCTGTAGCTTTGACACTTGCGCACAATACAGAGCTAATCACTGCAGCTTTAAATTTACATTTGTAGCAAATAAGTGTGATGAACTGTTTCTCAGCCCACATGCGTTTATATTTTTAATATAAAATAATTTCTAGCGCGTTAGAAAGAGCATGATTAGCTCTGTATTGTGTGCTAATTTGAAAGCTCAAGCTCTTTTGCACGCCGAGAAAATCCTCTCTGAATATTAAATCAATAGAAATTTGTCAATGAGCTCCAGGCCAATCTGGAAGAACCACTAGACCACTAGCAAAATGCTATTGTTTTCTACTCAGAGACGATTTTCTCGGCCCACATGCGTTTATATATTAAATATAAAATAATTTCTAGCTCGTTAGAAGGAGCATGATTAGCTCTGTATTGTGTGCTAATTTCAAAGTTACAGCTCTTTTGTACGCCGAGAAAATCCTCTCTGAATATTGAAACAATGGTAATTCGTTAATGAGCTCTTGGCTAATCTGGAAGAACCACTAGACCACTAGCAAAATGCTATTGTTTTAATACTCAGAGAGGATTTTTTCGGTTCACATGCGTTTCTATATTAAATATAAAATAATTTCTAGCTCGTTAGAAAGAGTATGATTAGCTCTGTATTGTGTGCTCATTTTAAAGCTACAGCTCTTTTGTGGGCCAAGAAAATCCCCTCTGAATATTAAAACAATAGAAATTCGTTAATGAGCTATTGGTTCATCGGGAAGAACTACTAGCAAACTGAATATTGTTTTGATATTCAGAGAGAATTTTCTCGCCTTATAAAAGAGCTGTAGCTATGAAACTTGCACACAATATAAAGCTAATCATACTCTTTCTTACGAGCAATAAATTGTCTAGGAATTCTCCTTTTTCGCAGAGATATAGACGCATGACCAAAACTCTATCGTTTACAATATTCAGAGAGGATTTTCTCGGCCCACAAAAGAGCTGTAACTTTGACATTTGTACACAATACTCAGCTAATCACGCTCTTCCTTACGAGCTATACAATGTCCAGGAATTCCCCTTTTCGAGATGAAAGCTCTTTTTAGCTACTTGTTCCTCCAGATTATCCAAAAGCTCATTAACCAATTTTTATTGATTCAGTATTGATGCATTTATTTCTGTGAAAAATAGGGGAACTCCTGGACAACTTCTAGCTCGATAAAAAGAGCGTGATTACCTGTGTATTGTGTGCAATTGTCAAAGCTACAGCTCTTTTGTGAGCCGAGAAAATCCTCTCTGAATATTAAAATAATAGAAATTCGTCAAAGAGCTTTGGGTGAACCAGTAGAAACTAGCTAAAAAGAGTTATCAACTAGAACGAAGGGAAGTCCCGGACAAACTATAGCGCGTTAGAAAGAGTATGATTAGTTATGTATTGTGTGCTAGTTTCAAAGCTACAGCTATTTTTTGGGCCGAGAAAATACTCTCTGAATATTAAAATAATAGAAATTCGTCAAAGAGCTTTGGGTTAACTACTAGAACTACTAGCTAAAACAAGCCTTCAATTTGAAAAGGGGAAATTCGCGGACAAATTACAGCGCGTTAGAGAAAACGATTAGCTATGTATTGTGTGCAGTGTCAAAGCTGCTGCTCTTTTATGGGCCGAGAAAATCATCCTCTCTGAATATTAAAGCAATAGGAAATAGTTTACGTGGACGAGCCACTGGCTATGAACGAGCTTTCAACTCGAAAAAGGGGGATTTCTAGACAATTTATGGCGCGTAAGAAAGCGTGTGATTATCTGAGTATTATTTGCAAGCGTCAAAGCAACAGCTCTTTAGTGGGCCGAAAAATCCTCTCTGAATATTAAAAACAATAGAATTTTGTTCGTGCGTTTATATCTCTGCGAAAAGGGGGAATTTCTTGGCATGTTATAAAGTAACTGCGAAGTTATTATTTGACATTGCAATAATGAAATTCTACTCGATTCAATATTGACCCTACAGGAAAAGGGCATATAATGGCTAATGAACCGATCAAAAAACAAGGTGAAGACTTAATTTATTTTAATCACTTATTTGCTACAAATGTATAGTTAAAGAGACTGAAAAAGGTCAATCAGCTAGATAAAAAAACTGACAAAAAAATGGGTGCTCTACCTGCGGGTTCTCGGTCCAAAGTCGGGATTATGTTACTGACTGAAGAATTTGAGTTTTCCACCCTTCTTATACTCAAGAAGTAGGCGAAAATACAATTAACAATCATAAATTACTATTAGGAACAAAGAAAAGATATGATTAACGAGTACTGTTTGGTCTGCCCTTTCAGTCAATTCAGTAAATTAACCTTTAACTTCCACAAGTGATAAACATGTAAATTCTCCCAATAATATCCATACATTATCCGGCAAACAAGTTATGAGAATACTTAAACTCATCAGGCAGAAGTTGTTATCTTGATTGAATTCTTCCTATTAATTTACAAGGAAATATGTGACAGCTAGAAAGGAGACCCAACAATCATATATTGGGAATTCAGGGTTTTATTTTTATTACAAAATAACTAAAAGTCCATGAGGACTCATCGACGGCGTGTCACACTTTTACTTTCTCTGAGAAAATATCTTCAAATAATCTTAAATTACTTTCTTGCTGGCTCAGTTAGCTGGATATGAGCTTCAAATTATAAGTGATTTTCGAAAATTGTGGAAAGAACAACTACTCCAGGATGTGAGGAGAGAAATATTAGGAGTGATTCAACCGTTGAAGGTGATTTAGAGTCTTCTCCTAAACTTATAACTTGTGGAGTCCCTCAATAAAGGCTCAACCCCTGGTCCCCTGCTGTTTTTACTGTATGTAAATGGTCTTCCAAAATCATCAAGTAAACTTTTGTTTCGAATCTTTGCTGATGACACCAACATTTTTTTTTCATCAAAAAATATTGCAGATTTTGAATCAATTGTGAACAAAGGACTTATGAATGTTATAAAATACTGTAATGTGAATAGATTATCCATTAATTTTAAAAAAAACTAACTACATGATCATTGCATCAACTAAGAAAAAATTATCTCCTAATCTAACAGCTTGTAATATTCAACAAAAACATACTATAGGTACTTAGGTATATTTATTGATGAGAACCTAAAATGGGATACCCAAATACAGCATGTTAACAATCGAATAGCAAAAAATTTGGGTACCGGTATCCTTAATAAGCTTCGCTACTATGTGTCTGCTACTTCTCTTAGACAGCTCTATTACAACCTTATCTATCTTTATATTTCTTATGGTTTGGTAAGCTGGGGATCAGCTTGCCAAACCCGACTTAAAACTGTATGGAAAATTCAAAACAAATGTATTCGTTCCATATTTTTTGCTTCCCAAAGAGAAAATGCTTCCATCTACTATAAAATGCTTGAACTGCATAATCTTGATAAATATTCAAAATCAAGATAGCATCCCTATTTTATAAACTTAAATACCTCCTGTGCAATGCTCTTCATAAATTAATTGCACCCTCAAGTGGAGTACATAACTATAACACTATATACGCCTCAAAAGATAACTTATACAGACCAGTGTCCAGAACTAACTACGGCCTCTCAAGCTTTACATCCATGGCCTCTAGAGTTTGGGAAAAAGTACCTTACACCCTGAAAATTTTGCCCTTTTCTTCCTTTATTCCGCAGTATACTGAAGCACTACCTTCTTGCCAACCAAATGTAATTTTTTTTTGTCTCTCCTTCATATTATTTTCACTATGATTTTTTATATTACTGTACTTTTATACATATTCAGGCAGTTAGGTATATAATTGTACAATCTATTGAGTATCAATAATTTATAATTTGCTTAATGTATTACTTTTTATTTTCCTTTTTCCCTCTTTGTAAATCTTAAATATAGTATGCTAGCTTCTCATAAATATTTTTCTCTTTTTAAATTTATTTATAAACACATTTTATTTTATTTATTTATTATTGTTATCATTATTACTATTACTATTATTATTTTATCAATTAAGGTGATTAGTTAAATTGATTTAATTAATTAGTTAATGAGGGCCCCACTGAAAACTGCTATGGCAAGTTGGGCTCCCTCGTTAAATATTATTATTATTATATTATTAAATCATGTGGTAGTGACCATCTCGAAAGCATTTGCTACTATGGTCACTGCGCACTTCTCCTTTTCCTACAATATGTAAAACTCTGCTCTTTCTATTTTCTCCTTTTATTTTATCTCACTTGTAGTTAATGATATAACAAGTGCAAAATAGAGATGATGATGATGATGACGATGATGATGATGATGATGATGATGGTTGTAGGGGGTTAGCAGGAGACTATAACCCAGGTGGCTCCCTTCTTCTTCACTTGTGTTATGTGTGAATTTACAAAGCAGGAGTTTCATTAATGTTTTCAGCAGGAGGGCAACTGGTTTTCACAGCAGGCAAAACTTTTTGAACTGAACCTCTCTATAAGACAAACTCTCCTCCAGATCACCAGGCCCTTAATGAAACCCCTGACAAAGAATTTTTAACAGAAATGACAAAGAATTTTTTAACAGAAATGCCAGCAACTCAAGGGGCTCTTCACTGTTTAAATTCTTCTTGTCTATATTAAAGGAAATAAATGAAGCATGGAGAACATGCATACTGCGTAAATCTTTCCAGAAGTTCTGCAGTTGGGATTCTTGTGTGATACCAGGTCTGATTGCCACCATCACTTTAATGCCAGCAAGACTTCAGATGTGATGATTGACAAAATGGCCTAAACACCTTGGATGAGTCCCTTCGCAGGAATAAAACATTCCTAGGCTGGCTGACAAAGTATGCCCTGAAAATCGATCTAATCTATCAAATTTAAGTTTAAACCTTCAGAGCCAACCAGAATAACAAGCGCATTGCTAATTAATTGTAAGACAACCATCTAAACTTATCCTGTTTCACTAAATCTTCTTTTGAATTTCTTTATTTTAAGGTATTTTCACTCAATAGGAACATCCTAGTCCTAAGGAGGGAAAAAAGAGAAACATACCAGTAATGATGTGTTATGAATAATAGGGCGAGCTTCTAAAGAAACTGTGGTGCTGCGTCAGTTAAGGAGGGTTAAAGAAACTGTGGTGCTGCGTCAGTTAAGGAGGGTATTAAAAGATTATCTAGTTATATCAAATGAGTTGGCCTACGAAGGATCCTCCGAATCCGATGGCAAGACCATGTCAGCACCAAAGAGTGACTGGAAAGGGTAGGCATGAGGCCACTGAGTGCGGAAGTGATGTCTCGTAGATGGTAAATGATTGGTCATATTCTTGGGAAAGATCATAATAATGATTGCAATGTTGCTATGAACTGGGCACAAAAAGGTAAAAGGAGAAGGGGAAGACCAAAAACCACTTAGAGACGTACAGTAGAGAAAGAAAGGCAAGAGGCAGGTTGGAGGTCATGGGAGGAGGTGCGGACAGCAGCAACCAATCGAGAGGAGTGGAAAAGCTCTGTGAAGGCCCTATGTTTCACGAGGCATGAAAAGGATCGATGATGACAATCAAATGAGTTGATGATATGAATTGGCAGTCCGGCTAAAGTCCCCCGAAAAGTATTGTGATGCACATTTGATTATATCCACATGTTAATTTGTGCAATATAAATATTAAATTATTGTCGCAGAGAAATCAACTGAATTCTACATTCTAATCAGGCAGCACAGGACGAAAATCGTAACCTGTGACCCATGGAGTAAAAAATGAATGTACATTAACTAATCCTAAAAAGCTTTTCCGTTGTGTCTACGGTCCTCCTTCTAACAGGAATTATTATTATTATTATTATTATTATTAATTGGCCACCATATGGAGATTTTAAAGCTGATACTGTGAACATTAGCCCTTTGTCAGGGTCAAGAAATGGAGGGCTAATGCTCGAAATGTCACTTTCAGAATCCCTTTACAGTGGCCAATTCAAATTATTACCTCAGCTGACAAAACCAGATTATCTTATATGTTCGGAATATTTACAAGTCAAGGGTGAGGGGATTAACAGCCAGGTAGGGTCCTGAGGTGTCCATACCCTCCTCCCCCCCCCCCCCTGTGCAATAATTTCTCTTAAGTCAATAGCATGCAAATCTCAAAATTTGGGTTTATGAAAAACTTGGGAATTTCAACAATCTAAAGAAGAATATGATAACCTTTTCCAGAGCTTTATAATTCTTTTGCCAGTTATCACTGCTCAAATTCAAGTCTGAAAACAAAACACAATGACCTGGCCAGGTTTCGTTTAGACCTGGAGTCCATCGTGTAAACTATTAAGCCCCTGTATCTCCCACTAGGATAACGGTAAGTTTCCAGCAAAAGAACCTAACTCCCATAGCTTTCAGAACTCATCCCCATTTTGTGTACCATGATATATCCCTACTCCTCTCAGTTGGGTTGCTAGTCAAGGTCAGTCTACTACCCCCCCCCCCCAAGTATCTGAAAGGTTTCTTCGTGAGATCACATGTACAAGCTCTACTTCCCATATATCCCTAGGGACCATTCATTTTTTATGAGGTGGGGGGGGCTGGTGGGATTTTTTTAACTTTCATTAAAAAGTTGCATGACCCCCTCAGTCGTTTAATTTTTTTCCTTGACCCCCCCTCAATACAGGTAAATTTTTTTCAGTGTAAAATATATCCCATCTTATAGCATTACTAAAAGATTTTACATGACCCCCCCTTTCTGCCTTATTTTTTTTAGCTGGCTCCCCTTTAAGGCCGTTTTTTTTTTTTGGGTGACCCCACCCCCAAATCCCACCAGTCCCTCCTCCCTTGTAAAAAATGAACGGTCCCCTAGATGGACAGAGTCACTGAGAGTTTGGTTTCCCACAGTTTCTCTCAAGTGGGTGGGGGAGGGGGAGTCTACAGGGGTTTGTAGCCTCTTCTCCCTAGCCTGCAGCGTAGGCATCTTATTAAGGCAAGTTAATGTTTGTGATCATTTATCCAAGTGCCATGTTTGATTTGGAGTCAGTGCGGGGGCAAGGGGCGGGTCAGGGGCATCACTCACCTCCTTAGTTCAAATTTCTCTCTCTCTTTCCCCAGCCTTCCCCAGCCTTCCCCTGCCCTTAAAATCAAAGATGGCAGCCATTTTCCACTTAGAAAATACTGAGTATTTACTCACCCAAATTACACCTGACCTGTGGGTTTTTTACTACTTGTATAACAACAAAATTCTTGAAACATCATTTTTGCATGTTGTCACTCAATACGAAATCAAAACCAAATTTGCGTTTTTTAACGCCCCCCCCCCCCCCACCCCACCCGTCCCTTCAATCAAAAATGCCTGGTCCGCTACTTCTTCAAGAACGATATCTGGTACCCAGTTGTCTGCCATTGATAACCGATCGGAAAATAGGATTACCAGCTTAAGGCTGATGTATTGGTAAACTTGATCAAAAAAAAAAAAAAAAAAAAAAAAAGACGACATAACATCTCATGCTTACCAATTCATAAGCGCCATGTAGCGCAATTTCATTCCTTTTCGAAACCTGCGGATAAAACAGATAGGCGAGTTGAAAATTAATTTGAAATGACAGCACTGGTTTGAACGTGACTGAAACAAGGAACAAACGTCATGAAAATGGAGATTTTCGATAAAAAGGTTTTCAGCTGAACACCGTTCTCACGCCGCCATATTGAAATAAATGTAAATAAACGCCTCCCTCCCCACCCCGAATGAAATCTTTACACTCTCGCTGGTGCTGCTGGGAGATTTAGCGGGAAGTCCACGTCAACATTTTTGGCGGCCATCTTGAATGAGTGGATGAACTCGGTAGAGACTACCTAAAGAAATTGTAACATGGGAGCAGGCCAATCTGCAGAAATCCCAGGCGGTGGATCTGAAGGATATCATGTACTAAGGGTAATATAAGTTTAATGCAATCGATTCTACTAACATTAAAATACAGGGTATGCTCTGAGTTATCCTGTACATGTAACTCCGCGCAATTTGTTGATAATACAAATGGTTCGATCCTCTTCTTTTAACGCGGCTTATTTTATGTGCTGTTTTACAGGTTCAAGAAAATTCTCCTGGATATAAAGCAGGATTGGAGCCCTTCTTTGATTTTATAATCTCGATAGAAAATACGCGACTGGTGGGTTGAAGCGAAGATTAACTTTTACCTTGTCCTTTGCAGTGTGGTTTTGCAAAATTCGACGTTACCGAGATCAAAAGTTACAAATGTTGGTTTTGCATTCTGTCGTAGTCGATGTTTCTCTCTCTATTCATGATTTGGTAACAATTAAGACTAATGAATTTTACGAAAAGGCTGATCCATTCAGTTTTACATAGAAACTCTTTTGTCTACTTTTGTAAGCAGCTGTTTTTAATTAAGTAGAGGTAAACCTTACTTTAGAGTCATTTTGAACCAAGAGTATTACAACTTATGAACACTTGCGCGTAAGTTATCATAGAAGAAGTAATTATATACATTAGAGAGACATTAGGCTATCATAGCAGCTAGTAACATTGATTATAGTTGTGGAGTAGTTTTTGTTTAATCCGTGTTTGAACCAGCCAAGATTTTAAAGCCTTGTTTCAGGTTTGTTTTGTAAATGGCAAGGCTTTATATTAGCTTGAAACTTGGTTTCTAATGTGGGAATCAGATAAAAGAAAAGAGGATTGGAAAAGGGAAGAAAAGAACACAACCTAGGGGCATATGCTGGAATATGTCAATCAGACCACCCTGTCCATAAATGTAACTCCCTACACCCTATGTCAATATAGGATATGTCAATCAGACAAGGCTGTGCTCTAGCAGCACCCAGCGACTCCTGGTGCCTTATTTTTGCTCTTGGGCGACTCAGGAATCTTAGTTTTTTTCATAAAAAGCATATGCTGGGCACCCTGGATTTCACAGTTTCAGAGCACTGGGCTCCCTTCAGTTTTTCTTGGGGTACAGCCTTGTTAGACCATCCTGTCTATAAACTTAACTCCTTACACCTTAATATCAGAATCCATACTCTCCATACTGTTCTCTATACATTTCCTAAGATGATGATGAGGAGAATCAAGAGCGTCTTTAGTTGGTGATCATTTTCTCAATTCTCATGACCTTGATGTGTGATTCAAGGGTGATATTGCAAGAAGAAGTTAGATGCCAGTCCTTCTTAGGAGTCAAAAGGGTTAAAGAAAAGTACCTATAATTCTTCCAGATAATTTCCACTCCCTGCATCTTTCTACAGGGTGGGCTTGTTCTTTATCAAATTTGCTGGATTTGATTCATAATGCACATTTTAACTTTTCACCTGTTCTTGCTCTAACTTAATATTTAGGATCAAGATAATGAAACACTGAAGGAAATCCTTAAATCAAATGCAGAAAAACCTGTGAAGATGCTTGTTTTTAGTAGCAAAACATGCAAAGTTAGAGGTAAGTTTCTTCAATACGAAAATTATTTTAATTACAATACTCCTCCAAGATTTGAAAGTCTTTCCTTAATTACATCAGAAGGAGAAATAACTTCTCATTAGAGAAAAATGATTGAGCAAAAAATGGGGATCACAATATTGCACAAAAGCATGGATTTTTTTTTTTTTTTTTTTTTAATTATTAAATCATAGCTTCAGTTCACAATCATATTAAACATTTATTTCAACACTAAAAAAAGCTTTCTCCCTTATCTGATTCAACTTCAAGATGTTGGGAATATTTGCCCTTCTATGAAACACAGAATACCTTGATTTGATTCTGACAGGTCAATTATGTATTGACCAATCATAATTAAGGCCAGCACAAGTATGTAAACCCCAAAACTACAAACAAATTGCGATTGGGGTTTTCAGGTTAGTTTTCTGACACTTAATTTGTCTTTTCTCTGAAACACACAAGGCTGGTTATTAGCACAAGGTCTAACCCAAACCACAGTTTTATGCAATCAGTGGGCCTTAAGCTTTCTTTGTAAGAGGATTGATTTCTTCAAAGAAATGCCCTTCAACTGTAAGCACTAATTTTGACCCTCTTGACACTGTTCCCAAAAATAAATGTTAGGAAAAAGGTCCAGCTAAATTAAGAATTGTTTAGGATGCATTTTTTTTTTTTAAACAACAGCTAAACTTTGTCTGAATGACTGGCCCACAGGCATCACATAAATATTTCAGGTGTTCACACTTTGCTGAGTTGAACTGTCACTTTCAAATTGTTGGCAAAGTTGTAGTCTGTTTGTGTTTTTAAATTCATTTCATTTTTTACCTTACAGAAGTTAGTATCACTCCAAGCAGTATGTGGGGTGGCCAGGGTCTCCTAGGTATGTTGATGTCACAAGTGTGTTTGGTTTCCATAAGAAACCAGCATAGTTTCATTCTAGTCCATCTTTGAACCACTCAATGTTTTTTTTCATATTCCTGTCAAAACAAAGATTGCTGAAACAAAAAATGAGTTATATACACTAATAAATTTCTATACAAAAACAGCAAAGAAAATCAAATCCATTGTTCAGAGCTGCTGTAAAATATTAAAAATATAGAGGATTAAGTTAACTTTCTTTCCAGTTTCAGTCTGTGAAGAAAATTGAATAACAAACAGAAAGGTGGATGCCTTTTTTAGGGGAGAAAAGAAATGAATTTTGGAAATGCAATTTAATTCCCTTGGCACAGAAAGAAAGGAATTGTCAAAAATGAAAATTGAATTTCACTTCCTATTCAACTGGAAGACAGTTGGCTCTATAATGCACAGGTGGTAAATGTAATTTATGTATGAATTGTGTAGCAAATTGTATCTTTCCTTTTGCAGGAGTTAGTATTCGTTTTTGTTCCTTTGAAGGAGCTAATGAAAACGTTTGGCATGTTTTGGTGAGTAAAGCTTGAAAAGATGTTTTATTTTGTAACTTTTTGTTTGAGGTTCAAATGTCTGTTTTACTCAAACCCATTAATTTCATTTTACCTTTGTTTGAAGGAAGTTCAACCAAACTCACCTGCTGACATAGCTGGGTTGCGCTCAAATACAGATTACATCATAGGAGCTGATTCAGTTCTACATGAGGTAACAAATAAATAAAAACAGTAGATACTTTTTTGAGGAACAAGTCCATCAGAAAGACACCTACGTGTTGCCTCAGAACAACTCCAAACAGCTACGTAATGTTTAATTTCAGAGGCTTGCATCCCTAACAGCATTTTCTTTTTTCCCTCTTTAGTCTGAAGACCTGTTCCAACTTATAGAATCACATGAAGGGAAACTACTTAAGTTATATGTCTACAATTCTGAAACAGATGGTTGTAGAGAGGTATTTCTTTTATATTTGCAAGTTGTGATGTAAATAAACAGTGCCTGAAAAAAGCTTTTTACTTTAGCTGTGATTCTGAATTACTATTTGTCTTTCTAGATAACCATTACACCAAACAGAAATTGGGGTGGCGAGGGAAGGTGAGTCATGTCTTATAATCGCTTTTGTGATTAATGTGCATTGTTGTGGTTGAAGAGGTCCAGGTGGGGACCAAGGGCCTGTTTCTCAATAGTTCTGGGAAATTTACAGGCCAGAAGCTATTTTTTTAGAATAAAAAGTAATGCAAAGTTCTGGCTCCCTGACCTGTCTGTTTTGTTTCTTTAGCTGAAAGTTTTGTTGTACAATTTTCAAAACTTTTCAAACTCTCATCTTGAATGTAGACAAGAACAGCTTTACAAGCCTGATAAGTTATCAGGACCTTTGAGAAATGGCCCCTGGTCAAGTCATTGTTCTTAAGTGAGACAGGAAATATTCACAGTGCCTTTCTCCACCCAGAAGTTTTAATGGGCACAATCAAACTGTCGGAGAAGCACAACAAAATACATGAGGGGGGGGAGGGGAGTAACTCAGGATGGACTGGCATCCCGTCCAAGGGGAGTAGATATGCTCGTGGGTTCATCCTGCTATGGAGAACAAGAATAAATAACAGTAGCTATAGACCACTAATTCATCCTGCAAGATGTAACTCTTTGGCTTTGATATATCTTGCAGTATGGGATGTGGCATAGGATATGGCTATCTTCACAGAATACCAATCAAAGATTCTCCAGATGTGGCTCTACAACCTAAAGCTTCATCTCCTGCTCCTGATGGCTTCTCTGATGTAAGTGAATTGATGAGTTGTGACTAGTTCATCTTGAACCGAAAAAAAAAAAAAAGCAGATGGAACTTCCCGAGCAGCAAACATTTAAGTCGTCAGGCAAACAGTGAAAAAAGAATTGGTTACTTAATTTTCAGCCTAAATTGCAAAATTTGAAAGGTGTATTTGGAGGTCAAGTTGCCAACTGAAGTGTTTCCATTCAAAAGTTATGCGAGATGAACTTTTTCCCAAAGTATCATTATTGCTGCTCCTTTGCCTTATTCTTTTTAGTGGTTTGAGTGTCAGGTATTAAGTTCAAGTGAGGGCCTCTAAAGACGATAAATGGCCTCTGTCAACTAAAGTTTAAATTTTGGGAACCATTTCTGATCTACTGTTGGAAAATGGCAACCTTGTAAAACTTCACACTTACAGCACTGAGTTGTTCAAACTGTTTCTCCACCCTACCGGCATGTTTACTGCTAAAGTCTTCAATTGAAGCACAACAAGCCCTAATGAGAAACCCTACAGCTTGGTTATGAGTGTTAGAAAGTTTCTTTTGAGAGTAGCATTCGACCCAATACCACAACACTGTGATGCGGCATGTATGCTCTTCTCATACAAGTAATCATGTTTAACTTATTTTTACTTTTATCTTTTGGCCCCAAAGGTTCCTCTCAGTGGACCCACCCCTGTGCCTCTTGTTGCAGTTTCAACATCAACAGTTTCACCAATACAAACAGCAGGTAGGTTACTCATGATTTGCTATACAAGCTTGGGCATTCTTTGCACATAACTATCCTTGTTAGACACTTTTTTCACATTCTAATGCGACTCCTTGAGTTAATCCCTTAAACTCTTGCATACAATTTTCTTTCATTATTTTGATGTCCAAGAAGCAAGTACAAAGAGTGAGTGAGTGTGTGCGTGTGTGTATAGAAAGATGATGTGATTGAAGTTGCATTTTTCAGTGGAAAATGGTTTTTGGGGGGATCTTTTCTATGGTTTTTTAGTTCTCAGCTTTCTCTTTCTAACAGGTCTGGAGTCAGGAATGACATCCTTGAACCTCAACACAACTGCAACATCACCAGCCATGAACCCATTCAACCCAAGTTTCCCAACCACATCTCCTGTTCCAGCTGCTGTATATCCAGGAGCTGCTCCTTTGGTAGTACCGGGAGGTGCCCCACCTACTGTTCCCTCATTCTTACCTCAAGTTCAGGGTACAACTGCGACAGGGAGCAAACAACCACCACCTTTCTCAGTAGCCCAGATGAATACAGGGGCTGCATCAACAACACCAGCTGGAAGTTCTGCAGTCACTGTGACAGCTACAGCAACACCCCTTATGACTGATATCACTGCGGGAGCAATGCCTGCCCCCTTAATACCCACAACAAGCCCATCATTGCCAAGTGATGACATCTCCGCAGCTTTTCAACCAACGCCACCACCTTCACAACCAATTGCAACATCGTAAAACAGAATAGCCCGAGAGTAATTACAGTCAATAGATACACTAGAAATATATTATCATACAAAAGTGTATTTTGCATGGCTATGAAAATTTTGTTCTCTCAGCTCTAGTTATTTTTTTCTGTCTCTCATCTTATTTGCAAAGGTGGCAGTAAGGGTAACCAAGACAAAAATGTATTGCCTACTGATCTGGTGAAGGTAGTCCAATTCTTTCCTTTGGGGGAGGTTTTAATTCTAGCAGTTCCTCCTGGTAGGGGACATTTTCTTTTCGGTAGTAGTGTCTTGAATTTTTGGGTCAGTCTTGTTTTCCCATTCAAAACAACTTTACTACAGAGCTTATGTGATCACTTTGGACAGCTTCAATCTGAAGTGACTTTGTTCAACACAAAATTGTATTGTGCACCAGTAAGTGTGCTTTGACTGCAGATTTTCCTTGTCTGAGTCACTAAACTGAAAATTGCTATTATGATATCTGTAATGATAATAACAACTTGCTAAGAAGTACAGAGAAAAAAAATTTAATGCTGTGGAAGTTTTTTGTAAATCTTAACTTGGAGTGCAACTGACCTGCAAGAATGTCAGTAATATGCAAGTGAGAGAGCAAATAAGTGAAAAAGTACCTATCTAAATCATTGGAGCTTCTCTGTCAAAACTGTTCATCAGTTTGCAAGAACATAATGTTTTCTACGGATTTGAAGGTCAGTTTTTCGTTCAAAAGAGTGACCTAAATAAATTCATCTTAATAGAAATTGACTTTGAAGTAAAAGCTAGCGTTAAGAAGTCACGACGTTTCGACCCCTCTGAGGTCATTTTCAAGTGAATAAGTTTTCCAAATCAGCATAAATATGTTGAAGCAAGTTGAAGACGATAAAATGCGGTGAACGCTAAAATTTGTGAAAAAGTGTAAACAGTATACAACGGAAGAGAATAAAAGAATAAAATAATCGTAGCCCGAAGGACGTTTAGTGCTACGATTATTTTAATCCTTTATTCTCTTCCGTTGTATATTGTTTACACTTTTTCACATATTTTAGCGTTCACCACATTTTATCGTCTTCAAATTGCCTCAACATATTTATGCTGATTTGGAAAACTTACTCACTTGAAAATGACCTCAGAGAGGTCGAAACGTCGTGACTTCTTAGCGCTAGCTTTTATTTCAAAGTCGATTTCTAAGAAACTACTTATTAATAGAAATTTGATGTGTTTACAAGAGATAGAAGGTGGACATGTACTTACCTTAAGAAAGTATAATAAATGGCGAGGAGTTACCATGAGTATTCACAAATTAACTTGAAAAGTTCCCTGAACTGTATGGACTCTTATTACACGACTCGGGCAGTCAGAGGGCCAATAACTAAAATCAACCAATCAAAATGCTCTATTGCCGGTCCAATATTCTCTCAGTACTGGACCGGGCACTGTCCCGAATGATCCCGAATGATACCGCACTTGTGTCCCTTTGAACTTCAGTCGTATAATAAATCTCTTATTAACCAAGCTTGCTCGGGACCGTACTGGAAGAATATCAGGCCTCGGTCCGTACTGTCAAGACCTCAGGCCGATATTCTCCCAGTACGGCCCTCGCGCTTGGTTAATAAGATATATTTATTACACGACTTGGGCAGTCAGAGGGCCAATAACTAAAATCAACCAATCAAAATGCTCTATTGCCGGTCCAATGTTCTCTAAGTACTGGACCGGGCACTGTCCCGAATGGTCCCGAATGATACCGCACTTTTGTCCCTTTGAACTTCAGTCGTATAATAAATCTCTTATTAACCAAGCTTGCTCGGGACCGTACTGGAAGAATATCGGCCCTCAGTCTTTTTTGAACGGACCTCGCTGCGCTCGGTCCGTACTGTCAAGACCTCGGGCCGATATTCTCCCAGTAAGGCCCTCGCGCTTGGTTAATAAGATATATTTATTGTAAACCAATGCATGCCCATTTGTTTCTTGTGATATACCCCTGCTTTCTTGCAATTTTCGTATGTATAACGGTACAGTTTTCTACTCTTTTCCAAGTTGATGTCAGAGCTGTTGTAATTGTAAATTACTACATGAAGATTTTGGTCATTTGTTTCATATCCAATCTTCTCGACTTTTTTTTTTTTATAAAACGATGAACTTCCTTCACTTGTGTCAAATTGCTCATAACTACAGTTCTTTTCAGTGCAAGTCTGTGGTCTAGAGCTCTTGAAAACAGGAAAATTACGCCAAATGTCCAAATTCTTCACACAAGTTTCTGACCACAAATGCAAGTTTAAGAAATGTGACATGTTGTATGCTTTGGAAGATTCTTCTATTACTGTTAGCTTAAATAAGGCAGTCGGATTTTCTTGTGTGTTTGCCATTTTGTAGCTGTTGGTGAATATACTAATAAATTTGTCAAATCTAACAAATGTTTAGAAATTCGAAGACCAAGAACACAACAAGACTAGCCTTTGCGATTTTTTCATATATGAAAAGTTGGCCTCAATTTTGGGTGAGTTCATCAAGCCAGTCTTCAACAGAAACTATGCCCAGCATATCAAACCTTACTTTGACCACCAGTTGCAGTATCTATTAACAAGGAGGGCAATAACTAAAAGGAGGGCAATAACTAAAAGGAGGGCAATAACTAAAAGGAGGGCAATAACTAAAAGGAGGGCAATAGCTAAAAGGAGGGCAATAACTAAAAGGAGGGCAATAACTAAAAGGAGGGCAATAACTAAAAGCTGATTTGATGAGACAGAGGTGTTGGGAAGACTGATTGCAAAAACTGTGCGTGAGGAGTTCCAGAACTGTAATGATGAAGACAACGCCCCACAGCAACTTTTGTTGTTATCACATAACATATGCGACTTGGTAATTAGTGGTCATTGTATGGTTATATGGTGATGATGATTTATTGATGATGATGATGATGATGATGATTTATTTTAACTCAGCTCGATTTTACAAGGTATATGGGTTAAATTTACATAGCAACTAAATACAGTTCAGCAAAGGAAAAAAGAGAAAAATATCTAGCAATAAAGTAGGTAGCAAGTTAGTATCATCCAAATAGCAAAAGCTAATCTAGTGGATGACCCCTAATTATAAGATACATTTAAGGGAAAGCAAGGCTAAGAATGAATATTTTTTCTTTTTTTTTTTAAATAAAAAAAGAAATAAAAGTTTATGTTTAGAGCCATTCCCAAAAGATTTCAATATCAGTTTAGTGTTTATTTTCTGTTATTTTGTCCCACCAAAAGCCATTTTTTAAAATTAATTTTGGTAGTTGTCTCGGGCAAAATTACTTGAAATTGAAAACAATGAAACGGCTCAACTTTGCATGAATATCATGATTCCATTGAGAGCGGATGTTTTTCAGCAAGGCTGGTTTCATTGCTTTGACGTTTTCGTACAAAAATAAGGAATAAATTACAAATTACTTTAATTGAAATCACACAGATCGATTCGATTTTGCTGCTCTGAATTTGGTTCGGCAGTCGAATTTAACCTGTTCAACCTTTGAACTAAGCCTTAAATGGCTACCTATGAAATTGCCCAACAGTGTGCGTTTTCAGTTTAATAACACCGATTTTTTCCTAACGTACAGCACAAACAAGTAATCCAATAAAGGCCGAGTTAAGTTAAGGATAAATATCACGCGTGTTTTCAGATTGAAATTGTATTCGCTGGGCGACTCGGGTAACTCTGACTTCTGAAAACCAGGGTGACATTTATATTTATAACATAACCAAAGTAAAGCGCGCGCTCTGATTGGTCAATTTAGCGTCCCCCATTTGCCCATGGGTGTACGCTGCTGACGTGAGCAAATGCAAAGACTATTTTTCCGCGCGCGCTTGTTTTTTCTGGTCACGTAAGACTTGTTAAATAAAAGGGAACTCTTTAGTTACAATGTATTAATGTTATGTTATAAAACAAATGGTAAACACCACAGCGTACACTATTGAGTTATGGATGCACACGGGAGGTTTGCTAAGCACTCAAGAAGCTAGAGTGGCTCTC
Source organism: Stylophora pistillata (assembly GCF_964205215.1). Lineage (NCBI taxonomy): Eukaryota > Metazoa > Cnidaria > Anthozoa > Scleractinia > Pocilloporidae > Stylophora > Stylophora pistillata. The sequence continues at coordinate 2,753,769 of NC_142532.1, read as the reverse complement.
GGCTATCGCCTCGAGCGACTCTTACGCTTCTTTCGTGCTTAGCAACCTCCCGCGTGCATCCATAACTCAATAGTGTACGCTGTGGTGTTTACCATTTGTTAATTAAATTTCACGTCGCCATATGAAATTACCAACACATACATTTTTCTATGTGGTTGAATTGGTACGAATTTCATGAAAGAATGAAATGGTTGTCAAGGGAATGAATTCCGAAAGCCCAAGAGGGATATTTTACAGTAAGATTCCCGCACGGCCCCAACCTTCAATATACATAGAGTTCTTGGCGAAAACGATGGATTGCCTTAGGGATTATGCACCAATCAATGTCTTGCCCCAACGGGGGGAGCCCGGGCACACACGGGCTATTGACAAAATAACTTTGCCTGGGGGAGGGGCTGTAACCTTTTATTGACACAGGGCTCACCCCAGGGTAGGGTTTATTGACCATTTCATCAGAGAAGGACTGGGAAAGAGAGAGTCAAGTTGGCATATATCAAAATGGCGGCTTTCGCGCCAACTACGTCAACAGAAGTAAAAAAGGTCAGAAAAAACTTAAATACATTCAGCTTGTTTATTTTTCATTTTTTAATAGCCAGTACAATAAGTTTTCATTCAATGTCTACACATTCTGTGCATTTATAAATAGGAAAAAAAGTTAAAGTTGAAACTTTATTTGACAGTCTCGCTCGTGGCATACTCCTCAACTTCTGTTGAGGAAATATCTCTCAGTGTCCTGGTATTCCTTAGATAAATCAAACATGTATCTTTCCTCCTTGTGTGGGGCCCACTGTCATTCTAATAAGGCCCCTCAGAGGGGCTTATTGACAATTTTTTTTCAAAAATGTCAGTAGCTCCTGGGTATGCCTGGGCTCCCCCCCGTTGGGGCAAGACATTGATTAGTGCATTACGGCTTCGGGCAAGAGTTCCATATAACCCCATACATTAATTATGCATTGAGTGTTACCAAGAAACCTTTATATTTAGTCTTTATGAAATGGAATGCATAATTAATTATGGGGTTATATGGAACTCTTTACCGGCTTTGTTTTAAAATGCTACGAGGTTGTGTGGAAATCTTACCGATTTCGCATTCACGGTCGATCGTTTAGAGCAGTTTAGAGGCAACGTCTAATACTACGCTCTGCCTCTGATGGAACCAAAAAACTTTCTCTTCTAACATTTTCAGTCTTACCGGTCGAAATTCAGTTAACATGAGCTTTATTCCGCGGTAATTCACTTCCAAATATGCTTCTCTTCAGTCAGGTTATCGTCGTTGTTGTATCTCATGTCCGCCATCTTGAATCATTCCCATAGTGCACTGTAGGGACAGAGCATAATAATAAAATGCTACGTGAGAGGATATGCGGTCAACAACACGGGTTCAAGTGTCCCCGGTCTTAAAATTTAGCGAAATTAGCGGAATAATAAGGGCTGACTTTTAAAACCGAGGAACTCTGGTTTCGTCGAAGGCATTTTCCTATTTCCAGAGGTTTTAAGGAGAAAATTAATTTTTGACAATTTTTAGGGGGTGTACCATGGTTTTGGAGGTTGTTCTGTAAAAGAAAAGTGACAAGGAAAACAACGCTTCGAAGCAACAGAATAGGAAATCAACCATGCGAACGACTCAAAATCCGTGTTTCCGCGGCAAAACCTAGCGCATAAGTATACGCTATTCAGCTCTGTCCACTGTAAGATATATAGAGAGCGTCGTACGCGCATGACTTCTCGCCGTACCCGCGTGACTTCTCGCTGTACCCGCGTGACAGTCTAAATCCCCGGCGCCACCTAGAGTCTATCAGTCAGAGTTACACCTTGAACGTTTGCTCCTCATTGGTTAAGTTTAATTTTTTTTTTCTTTCACCCATTATCACTCTCATTTGTCTTTTTTTACGTTATCTTTATAAAATCACTTTTGACTTGTTTGCTCGTCCAAATGTGTTACCTAACTATATTAATCTTTATCAAAATTGGGTGTGAGAAGTACAAAGTTGACAAAGACTTATTTGAGGTAAAATGTAAAAACCGGTGAGGAATTACCACAAATTAACGCGAACAATTCCCCCTTTTTATATAGAAACTAAATGTTTTCCAGTGCGCTTTCTGTTTCATCGCCGTGTCGCTCCTGTACTTCGCTCGAAGTTCCTTGTGCGTTCCCGTAGCTTTGCCGCAATTTCTTGCCTGTATGTGTACCGTTTTCTGCTGCGCTTTTCCAAAATGCATCAGCAATATCTAAGGTATGTATTAGTTGTTCACTATGGCCGTGCAAACAAATGAAGGATAAATGGTCTTGCGTCGTAATCCTTAGCAGGCAGACCTGCTGTCGCTGTTGCATTCTTATTACAGTCGTGGTTTCAATGAGAACAAACTAAAGAGCTGCAGAGCGCAGCTTCTTCCCCTAACCACAGTAGTCCAACGATCGGTCAGCATTTAGTGACGACACCTTGCTATTCTCCTAGACAACGTATGACCGATCTGAAGAATTTAAACAAGACCTTGAATCACCATAGCCCCTTCTTTGTATGATGATAATGATATACATAAGGAGTGCGCAAGCGCTCAAACTCTAGTCCTACGCTGACAAGCCGGTCCATTAGTATCCAGTCCTCCCCTCCCCAGGTGTTTTTATTGATCCCGAATCCCCCGGCACGATCCCAATCCGACTTGTATAATCCTATTATCCCGTAACCATACACTTGCCACAGTCCGACCAAGTTTGCTGGATTAGCACCACAAGCCAATTGAACAATGATTGGCGTGTACACCATTCGACCTTCGATGCAATGCTGAGAAGAAAAATAGAACATGAAACGAACCATTAAACCACTGAACACTCAAAATCATCTTCGTAATCGTCCCCTCCAAGAAATCAGTAGGGAGCTTTAGCAACGACGACGGCGACGGCAACGACGACGGCAACGGCAACGAGAACGGCAGAAAACAATAGGCTTAATGAACAAAAACAATCGCCCTGCACGTGCGTTTAACATTTTGGTACATTTCTTTGCCGTTCTCGGAAAAAAACAACGTAAAATAACCAAACTTTAGGTTTTCTCGAGAACGTGAGCGCATGACGGTTAATTTTTCTTTCTTTCTCCTTACTTTAACGCCGTTCGTAGTGATATAGTCCCTGAATAGTTCGCCAGCATTTTCCGAGTGAAACACATCGGAATAACCTCGAAAGAGTTACAAAAACGAAAAGTTAGATTTCGACACGACGTTTTCGTTGCCGTCGCCGTTGCTAAAACTTCCTAATAGAGAGATTAAGCACCACGTATTTTTTTCCCGCGAACGGCAGAGGGTCACGTGACCTGACATTTCCCGCGTTTGCCGTTTCTACTCTACGTATTTTTTTCCCGCGAACGGCAGAGGGTCACGTGACCTGACATTTCCCGCTTTCGCCGTTTCTACTCGAGGAGGACATTTTTCACGTCTGTAGGGAACGCGAAAACGTGAGTATTTGCAGCCAATTTTCCCGACTATTTCTACATTTTGATCGCTTCCTTTTATAGCTAAGCTTCGTTTATCATCTCACTTCGATATGAACTGCTTGTAAAGCTAAAACAGTTCAAATTCAAGCGGAAAATACATTACTTCTTTGTATCCATTATTTCTAGTCGCAGTGAATGGAGAACGAGAACATTTGTTCTGCCGTGTCGTCGGGAAGCAGACGAACATCGCGGACGGAACGGCAAACGACAAACGGCTAGCCGACGTTCAGCGTTCGCCGTTTTCGCGGTGCTTAATCTCACAAATGTTCGAAGGGCGGATAACGCCAACCGCTGGATACCGACTTCTTTTTTTTTTATAACACTTTTCCCCTGGTCAACCGGTTATTGTTCTTTCTTAATGCTATCATCAACTGTAACATTTTTCTCTATCTAAACTTACTTTTCTGACGCTGTTGATGAATGGCGCGGCGATATCAAGATGAAGATCTATCATAACAATAATACTGTGCGGGTTTGATATGAGATTTATTGCCTCAGTAAAGGAATGCGTCCGTGAATATTTCCCATCCTCCCTTCGAAACATGTACTTTGTTAGAGAACTTTCCTTTAAAACCTTTTCCAAGTTGATGTCAGAGCTGTTGTAATCGTAAATTACAACATGAAGATTCTGATCGTTCGTTTCACGTACAATCTTCTCAACGTTTTTTATAAAATGATGAAGCCATCTGCCAAGATTTTTCGCGGTTGCCACCAGATAAACGTCAACCGTTCTATTCCATTGAAAGCCCGTGGGATAACAGAGTTTCTTTTCTCCGTTGGGCATGAACACGAATTCAGATAAAATCACTTTGTTGTTGCTTTTTAGATCGAGCAGTTCAACTTCGATCAGATATCGGTTGCCTCTTCTTGGATCTGTTTTTCGTTCCACATTTCTTATTTCATTCAGTTCAAACCTCCTATTAAAGAAACAGTAACCAGTATTATCACATCGCTCGCAGCGCCCAAGATAAAGTGAATCCCGTGTTCTGATTGGCTACCCGAGCGGGCAAGATGGGCCCATCCTGCCCGCACGGGATAGCCCGCATTGATCCCGCGCATGAAAAAAATAAAATTAGAACTACGTTCGTAAAACTTGGACAATTTCGGCGATAGAAACGGAAATAAAAGGCAGAAGATAGTCAAAACAAAGAAAACAGAAACGACTCTCGTGAGTTTGTTGTGCTACAAAACACAGTTGGCTTTCTTTCCAGGCTCTCGAAGTAAATAAGTCATTCCTAATTCTTATTAAAGTGAAATCTTTTTGCGATATTATAAATCCTTTATTAACCAAGCTTGTTCAGTCAAGATGGCGGATATTAGCCTCGTTCTTTTTTCGCATTTTTGTGGACCCCGACTTCTTCTTGGTCCATAAAAATGCGAAAAAAAGAACTTGGCCAATATCCAGCCATCTTGACCTCACGCTTGGTTAATTAACAATTATTCCACGAGCGCGCGTTGGATATGAGATGATAACCGGATGTTACAATGTACAGATATTAGATTATGGTATATTGGCTCAAATACCATAATGGCTAAGCCAATAAAAAGTCTTGAATTGCATTATCCAATAATCCAGTTTTTAATAATGATGCATATATCATGCGTAACTAACAACCCCATCAGGCCTATACTCAACTCTGGTTTCTGTAACATGAGGCAAGTATTTCTACTCCCCCCTGAATGGGATGCTGGTCCATCACAGGGTTACCCCCCTGCAATAATGTCGTCAGTACCCATTTACACCTGGGTGAAGGGAAGCACTGTGAGAATAAAGTATCTCGCCTAAGAACACAATAAAATGTTCCAGGTCAGGGCTCAAACCCAGACCACTCGATCAAGAGTCCAGTGCACTTACCATTAGGCCACCACACCTCCCCACTGCTGTTATTAACACTATCCCTATCATTTCATAGGTTTCAATGAAAGGCAGTTACCTGTAATTCACTGTCACCTATAAGGCTTGTGAGCAGGCTCTTGAGTTTGAGTTTTACCTCACAGAGCTCTTCTGGGCATCACAGCCTATGGCACCAACGGCAGGCACTCATGGATAAACTTATTGAAACCCCTTTGTCATCATCATCATTAACTATCATTCTAATTATCATTATGTATTGATCAATTCAAAGCTTCAACATCTTTACCCCCAGGTAACCCCCCTTGGCATTTGAACTTAAGGATTAGCTGGTTCAAATTCCTACTTCTCCCCCCCCCCCAGCCAAAATTCTTTATCAAACAATGTTGTAGAATGTAGCAAATTAAAGTAACTTATTAGGTTCTGATACTGTTGGTTGTAACCATTATTTTACAATGTGAAAATTGTATTTAGAAGCAATTCACTCTCCTAAGCAGACTCTTTATTTACTCCACTAAACCACATGTATTAGACATCAGAAAGAATAGACAATTCCAGTTCAAATGCCCCACCCCACCCTGGTAAGGTACAGATTTCCCACCCAGCTGGGCAAAGAGGATTGTCAAATGTTCACCGATTGCTGAGGAGGGGGGGAGGGGACATTGAAGCTTTGAATTGCTCAGTGCATATCCATTATCAGAAATACTATCACCACCATTCGCACTTCTAATGTCATCATCATTATCATCATCATTATTAACTGGGGCTCATGCCAAAAATCATATTCAACACCACAACTTTATTTGTTTTGTTTTAATTGACAAGTTCTCATCAAATTAATCATCAAATACCTTTTCTAACTCACTATTTCAATTTAAATATAACAGCTAAATTGCAATTTTCTTACCTTGGTTCTTTACTGTGGAGCCCCTTCATGAAGATGTTAACAACCTCTTTGGTCTCATTTTCACCAAGTGGATAAATCCATTTTTTTTGGTCTCTGAGTTGTTCATGTTCAGGAAACGGGTAAATAAATGAGTGAACAACACGATGTGTGACTGCTTCATATCCCCATATTGTATGATCCAAAGTGTAACTTGGTTTATACTCACAATACGGTAAAACATTTTTTACTTCCTCGTGTGATAAGCAGCTCATTTGGCTTGGTGATTTGAAATATATTGTTTGATTCCTTCGCCGAGCACAGGCTTGAGAGTCTGGTATATCTTCATCATAAATATTAAAAATACCTAAGCTGTTGTCATCCATAATTGGAGATAAAAAGGTCGAGTTTATGATTTCAAAACCCGAGCTACTTGGAGTTTTCCACAAAAGTTGTAACTTGTTCATTCTGTGAACACAAATGGCGACTATGTCGATGAAATATTTTCCCCCAGCCACTAGATCAATTGCTGAAGAAACTTGAGAGTCTGATTTGTTTTGAGGAAGTTTCCCAGGGTCTAAGGATAGGATCATCGCTTCTTTCCGATCCGTGTTGTTGCCAAGATAGACTTCAGCACTGCAAAATTTAACCATGAAAAAAAATACCCCAGATTCGTTGGGGTTTATAAATCCAATCAATCTCATTCCCGTCGCTTGGGTCAAACTGCCCGTAATCACAGTTCGTTTCAGAACAACTCTTTGGTCTGGAGCTCTTGGAAACATAGGAAAATAACACAAAATTTCTAAGTTTTCCGCACAAGTATCTGACCACAAATACAAGTTTAAGAAACCTAACATGTCGGGTGCTTTAGAAGATTCCTCCTTCGGCGTTTGCAGATAAAAACCAGTCGCATTTTCTTTTAAGACTGCCGCTTTGACTCTATTGTTAAATATACTGGAAAATTTTTGAAATTTAACAAACGTTAGAAATTCAAATACCAGGAACAAAACGACTCCCACTTTCACGATTTTTCGTTTCCATAAAAGCTCCAATGTAGTTCGCACTTGATAAATTGATCTCATTTTGCGCGAGTCAAGTTAAACCAGACTTTGAAAAAAATTTTCGCTGCCTATGTGGCAACTGAACATGACATCCACTTACAGCCTTGACCTTTAGCTGCTCTTTTTCTAAGCAGATTAATTGAATATACATTCCACCAAAGAATGAAATGGTTACCAAGGGAATTACAGCAGTTCCAAGGGCAAGTAATACATGGCAGTCTCGATTTTGACTCCCTGTTACCCAGTCTCCATATCGACTCCCTGTTACCCAGTCTCCATATAGACTCCCTGTGTTGTAGCATTGCAGTTGTGTCTTCCGTTGCAGTTATGTCCTCACAACTAATAACCAATAGAATGTGGTTTTATTTCTTCCAATCAAAAGGCGTTGTGAACGTGTCTGTTGCTTGTCACTTCCCAACTAGGGGAGGGATGCAATGTAAAAATATTAATTGAAAGAAGATCGTTAAGATTTCCGCGCTCGAGGGTTAAGAATTTCACGGGATATCCTTCTTTCATGAGCTATCCTTGGTGTCGTTTGGGACACTTCGGATTGGTGAAAGATTAAGATTCTGGTTGCGTTTTTAAGTGCGAATTATTGGCGAAATTTTCTTCGATACGTTGGAAAGCTTAGGAAGACGAGAATTTGACATTCCCTCGTAGCTTCGATTCCCTTATTAGTTTGGAGTGCGTTGGTGATCGAAGTTGTGCTTTTCTATCGGAACTAGTACGGTAAGGTAAGGTTTCGGTTGCACTTCATGCTAGTATTTTTGTTAAATTTAAATATTACAACCATTCTTCAAAGATCGCGTTCAAGTTTCGGGCTAAATACTTTCAGATGTATACCGATAAAGCGTCCGAGTAACTACTAACCTGGATTCATTGAATCCTTCTGTGTCCAGGGATGAATTTTTTTTTATTATTTTGTTTGGGACATGCAAAAGTAGATGATACATAATTAAAAAACGAGACAGATCTCCGTGTTTCAATGACCGAAAATTTGTGATTTTCTTCCAGCCTCATTATAATTTTTATTATGTTACATGTAGCAATCTCATAGTGTCTACATTGATGGTTATTATGGAGACAATTGAAGACATGTATTCATTGTAATTATATGGGACTACGCAAAAATTCAACCTCTGGTATGGTTGATGTCAAACATCATATATCCTGGAAAGCTAACTCACAAACTGTTGACACGTATGATGAAGATCTGGTATCTTTTATAAAGGATAGGGTGCTCTCTCCCATGCTCTCCAGCAAGAAACAGTTGGGTTACAATGCAATAAATCATTCTCTTTGCTCGCCCAGAAGAGGACAGATTTGCAGCAAAACTACTCTTCACTTAATAATATTTGCTTTTTGATTGAAATTAGTGGCAGACGTAAGCCACTTTCTTTCTTTTGATCTATTTAGAATAAAGCCCTTTGAACTAAATCATAAGGAATATGATAATAATATGCATGTTATATGATACCACACTTAACATACTTTTTCAACTATGTGTTTTCAATATTGAAATGAAATAAATACTAATTCATGCACAATTGAATACTTAATTCAGTAGAGACTATTGCCTATTATTAGCAATTATTGCTCCTACATGTGTTAGCAAGAACTTGGTCTTGTTGACTTTCATTGTGAGCCTTTGGTGATCCATATATTAGGGGAGACACTCGCTGCAACTATCTTTGCAAAGAAAATACCAATCAAGAATTGGTTAGATATTCTAGTCTTCTCGGATAGGGACGAATAAATGGAGGTCCCGTCTCCTGCAGGGTTAGGGGCAGGTGACGTTAATTTCCCACGCACGAGATCACTGTGTGATGGATGTCCTCCCCTGGGGTGGGTTGGGTGGGTAACAGCGCTTTGGACAATTAGTGGATTTTAGCGCTATATAAATAAAATTATTATTATTTATTATTAATTATTTTCACCCTTACTTAATTTCATACATACAGGCATGGATGACAACCAGCAGCAAAGCAAAGTAAACGAAAGTGCTAATGAGGTGGTAAGTTCTATTGTAAACATTTTCTTGGAAAACTATGCACTAGTTATAAAAAGGTAAATGTTGTGATTAATTTTTGTCCTTGGTATAAGCATAATTTTCCTTTGGTTTTGTTAATGATATGAATGAAAATGCATTTTGTGTAAAGAAAGATAAAATGTAGCTCCTAAAGTGTATGTTATGATGAGATGATGTGTCACCATCAATTTGGCCTCAGCTATTAAAAGTAAAAGAATTAAACTAAGGATTAAACTGAACCACAGCATACCTATACTAAACCCTCATTTTAATGGTATCAATATTATTATTTTTCTGGTGTTCACCCAATAGATTCAATCCACTGACAGACAAATATGGCACCTGTACATTTTACCATTACTCTTAGGCTAAGGCACATTTAGAAAGCAATATTTCTCAAAACAACAACGTATGCAAGGTTTAAATTTTTCAGACCTTTACTGCTTGTTTTTATGAGTGGTTCCAGGATTTTCTTGCACAAAGAGGTCTGGTTGAGTGTAGCAGTCGCCATATTTTTCAGTATGATGGTTTCACAGTAACTGTTGCATGAAGTAATGTACCCTTCTCCAATATTAACTTTGCAAACTTGTCACTGACAAAGAGCTAGTTCATGATTAGACACTGATCACTTCATTGATTGCCATGCTCTACATTTATCGTTGAAGTATCACCATATTTATCTGTGTATAAGTCGACTCTTTATGACGGAAAAATTAGCCCAAAAAATCACTCTCGTCTTTTACACAGATCATAGAATGATAAAGACCTGACCCAAGCAATCCAAGAAATTAGCATAACAATTGCCTGAAGTCCATTAGGAAAACCAGGTTCACAAAACAAGTTCTAATTTTGTTCAAGTTTTGTCAGTTTTCAGTGCATTCTTCATCGATGAAAAAGTTTGAAATAATAAATTTTATGTGGCTTAAACAGAAACCTAGTGGGGCTGATTTCTATTGTATCTTCTGATTTGTAGAGCAGACAATTTTCCTTACAGCTTTGGTGCTGAATTCTCATTTTCAGCAAATGATTACAGTAACTTAGTGACCTGGCAAATGCTGTTTTCTTGTGCGGTCTTGTTTGTTACGTGCGTGGACCATCTATGTTAAATATTGTGTAGTTTCCAAGCTGGCCGTGTTTTCATCAAGCAATCCTTCGAAGCTCTTTGGTGTTCCTTTAGTCTACTAAATCTCCTTTCAAAAGGTTATTTAAATGCATGAAGATTTCATTTTCAAAACGATTTACAAAAGATGGGGAATTACTTCTCCAGTAAATCGAAGTGGTTGTATATGCTTAAATCATGAATCGTGGGGATGTAAACAAGTGCTACTAAACTTCACAGCACATGGTTACATTTTGCTCTGCAGTTTTTTTTAATTCAGCGTGTTTTCAATACATTCTCAGAAATAAGAGATCAACCATATGGGAAATTTCTGTCGGTCTGAATTTTTCTTTACTAGAAATAATGAAAAATCTGATTTTCAACCTTGAAAATGGGGGTCAACTTATACATGGATAAATACGGTAATTAACTCCTTCACTATCAGTAATTGCATTAAAGATTCTGTGTTAGAAATCACAGCACCATATCCCAAAATCTAATGTTGTCCTCAGCACAATTTCATTTTTTGAGCAAGGCAAAGCTAAAAATCAATCAAGGGCCACACAGACATCACAGAGACAACATTGCTATGTATAATGTTTATGTACTCAGATAGGTAAAAGCTACTCTATTCATTAATTCAATGTCAATACTCTCCCTCATAGTAAAGTAAGTAAAGTCTGTTTACGAGCCTAGTGGCCCATTAGGCCGGAGCTTAACTTAGGTTTCTGTAGCATGAAGCTACTAGGAGTATTTCTACCTCCCCCTGGATGGGATGCTAGTCCATTGCAGGGTTACCCCCAGCATTAAATTGCCGGTACCCATTTATACACCTGGGTGGAGAGAGGCACTGTGAGAGTAAAGTGTCTTGCCTAAGAACACAACACAATGTCCCGGCCGGGACTCGAACCCAGACCACTCGATCCAGAGTCGAGCGCACTAACCATGAGGCCACCGTGTCTCCACATACTCTCCCTCATAGTAGCCATAATTTTTAGCCAACTTGGGAAATAGCAACCAAAAATGGACCCTTTTTAGACATCCAAACTTTTAAATTTCAAGGGGAAGGTTCCCCAGACTTTGCCATCCAAGTGGGAATAAATGGCTGCCACACTGTCATTTTGGTCCCTCCTAGCTGCTCAAATGTTGTCCCTCCTTTCCACAATCTTACCAAAGCCTCCATATGTGTAGTAATAAAAACACTGAAGTGAAGAGTGCTATCTCAGGAAGAGATGATGATCATGCACACTATTAATAGAGTCATCCTAGCAGATGTTTGGCGAGGTATTGCATTCTTTGCTCAAAATCTAGTTTACATAGACCTGGGAAAAAAAGAATGGGGTGTAGCAGTCATTCAGGTCGGTTAATTGCTCCAAGCTCTAGTTTTATACCACTGCTCATTTGGTTATCTTTCTTGCCAATACTCTTTTTGGTTATTTGGGTTTTCTTGGAAACTCAGGCTCTTGCCATTGAGAAGAAGCATGATATGTGTTTACAAAATTAAAAGCAAAGAAAAGTGAAAAGAAATTGGAGATTAACAGGATGGTATCAAAGACTGGTATAATTTTTTTTTTTGCAGGGGGGTAGTTTTTTATTTTTGAATCAGAGTTTTAGCCTAAGTATGTCTAACTTTCTACACTTGTTGTTTAGTCTTGTGATTTCTTACTTTAAGAAGTAACTAAAGGTAAAATTTTTTGAATTTTTTTTTTTTTACAGCCAATTTAGTCTGTCAATGGAAAGTAAACACAAAATAATGATGGTAAGGAACAAATTGCTTGCACTATAAATTATTGAAAGTAATCTGCACTCTCCATATTTGTTATTTTTAATTGACATGCTTTGCACAGGTGTTGTGTGATGAGTGTGAATAAGACTGTGCAGCGAATTAGCTCGTGCTGCAGCATCCCATATCCAATAAATTCAATAGAAGACCCTTCGGTCATTTCTCGCCTTATTGGATCTTGACACGTCCTTAAAAGAAAAGTTGCTTGAGACATATTTTTATCGTAAACATTTTTGAAGCTTTCTTCTGTTATATAGTTTGCTAAGATTTTAGTGAAACTACTGTAGTGTGCAAACAGTTTTTTTCCCGAAGGACACCCGCAAAAGTGGGAAGTAACCTTGAGCTTGTTGCATGCGATTAAGTCATATCATATAAATCTGCCCTAAAAATGAAAAATTTACATACTTTTATATATTGAAGTGAATGCTCTGATACACAGTGGCTTTAGCCTCTGCATATCCTCTTATGTTTTTTTCTGAATACCTGGGAGCCGAGCAAACTGGTAACCACCCATATTCTCTCGTTCTCTTTAAAATAGGATTGTTGATCAATTTTTTCGGAGTTGGCTACCATGGCTCAAGATGGAGGACCACGCGGTGAGATAAACTAATTTCTTCTCTGCCATCCTGAGAGGGTTTCTCATACTTTCAGAATAGAACAGAATTTTGGCTAACCAAACAACTCAACAGGAAATTGTCCCTTTTAAATTGAATGTTCTAAGGGAGTTCTTGAAGTTGCTTTGAGGTTTATCACCTATCATGAAATAAAACCAGTGAACAAGGCTGTTATGAATTACACACAACTTCAGATGAGGGTGTCTGGTGTAGTTAAGTACTGGTGCATTTCATCCCTGAGAAGCAATCAAACTACTGTTTTCTCACTTATAACATTACTTAAACATTAATAATCAGTGACTTAATAGGTGTCAGGCATATAAAAGAATATTGGCACGGAAAGAGGTACTCTCCCTAATGGTTCATGTGCACATTCTAGGGTGAACGTTATTGTATCTCTAGTATGAACATTGGTGGTGATATTTTTGACAAAGGCCATCACTGGACGGCCATGTTTACGGATTTTGAAGGAAGTATTAAACCACAGAGGCTCAAGGCTAAACAGCTTTGTAAAATGTCGTATATTGATATTACTAAGTGAAACATATCTTATGTTTTGAAGAGCATGTGATTAACATAGACTGGCTGGAACAAGAAATAGTTATGGAAGAGCAGCTGGAAAGAGGAAGAGAAGAACAAAGAAAAAGGGAGGAGCAAACGAAAAGAGAGAAACAAAGAAAGGGAGAAGATCATTTTTCCGACACATACCTATACTTAAGTTATCCATTTTAAAATTTTCAACCTATATATATATTTCACACAGTAATTCCTCTTTTTTTCAAATATGTGAATTCATAATCTCTTGGAAAACTACTCTATCAGGGATATAAATTTAATGTATATTGTTTCTATTTTTATTTTTAAGTGAGCTTAATGATCTTGTTTATAGGACAGCCATATTAGTACGTCAATGTCATCGGAAGACATTAAATATTTGGAAGAGGAACTTAAAACTTGTCCTTTGCTTACATAGATTTTTCTTTTGTGAAGCCCTACTAAGTGACTATTGATGTCATGTTAAGTTCTCCTTCGGTTCCACAAGTAAACAGGCAGCACGTTGGAATGGGACGACAGTAGTTCATCCTAAGTCACCAAGGGCTTCTTTTGCAATGAACCCTTAAATTATTCTGGAATTATAGAGAAAATTCTAGTAACTCATCCTCCAAGTCGAATATATTCCATTGACTTGCCACATATAATCTACTTTACTCCGATTTTCCATTTTTTTTCAATGAGTAGAAAAACGTGGCTCCCACTGACTCGCCATATTCAATCTTTACCCGATTTTCCATTTCTTTTTTTCAATAAATTCTGGAAAAAAGGAGTAAATTCTGAGGATTCACGCTACAAGTGGATAAGACTCTAAGTTCCCATATGCCATCTTTACCCCGATTTTCCATTTCTTTTTTCAGCGGTGAATTCTACGATTAACGCTAATCGTTAGCCCCTTAAATTAAAGCAATACGCAAATGGCTTAATTGTAATTCAAAGTTTTTTATAACGCCGGCCCGCTTTCAGTTATTATTAACTTCTATAGAAACTTAGACACAACGCGCTATGTAATGTACTGTTCCTCTTTAATTGTAATCATTCCCTAAAGAAGTCTGAATTGGGGTCGAAACGCGTCCGAAATAAACAAGAGCCATGCTCTTGAAATAAATGAGAAGCTTACAACTACAAAAAGTGTTTCTTTGTGCGGCTCTCTAGTCTTAGTCAAATGGAAGATAGAAAAAATTCAACATTTAAAAAATGCTTGTGTTCTTAGTGAATTCTAGAAAAGCGGGATAAATTCTGAGAATTCGTCTTTCGAGTGGGATAGATCTTAAAGAGCCAAATCCAATCTTTAACCCGATTTTCCATTTTTTTTTTTCAATGTACTCTAGAAAAACGGGATGAATTTTGAGAATTCGGCCCACAAGTGGCTAATACCTTTGGTTCTCGTATGCCATCTTCACTCCGATTTTTCATTTACTCAGTGAATTTTAGAAAAACGAGGTAAATTCTGAGCATTCATGCTACAAGTGGATAATACCCGAAGTTCCCATATGATATCTTTACCCCGATTTTCCATTTTTTTTTCAACAAATTATAGAAAAATGGGTTAAAATCTAAGAATTCATCCTCCAAATTAAATAAGATCCCAAGTTGCTTATACAGGCTTCAACCCGATTTTCCATTCTTTTTTTTCAATGAATTCTGGAGAAACGGGATTAATTCTAAGAATTCATCAGCAAGTAGCTAACACGCTAAGCTCCCATATGATGATCTTTACCCCGATTTCCCATTTGATCAGCGAATTCGAGAAAAATGGGGTAAATCGCCTTCATGTTACGAGTGAATAATACCCGAGGTTCCCCTATGCCCGAATTTCCATTTTTTTTTCCGTGAATTTGACAAAAAACGGGGTAAAATCTAAGAGTTCATTCTCCGAATCATAGATCCCAAGTTGTCATAGCCAATCCTTAACCCGATTTTACATTTTTTTTTTTTCAATAATTCTAGAAAAAAGGAATGTATTTTGAGAATTTGGCCCACAAGTAGCTCATAGTTTCCATATGCCATCTTCACCCTAATTTTCCATTTGATCAATGAATTTTAGAAAAACGAGGTAAATTCTGAGCATTCATGCTACAAGTGGATAATACCCAAAGTTCCCGTATATCTTTACTGCCAATTTTCCATTTTTCAACAAATTATAGAAAAACGGGGTAAAATCTAAGAATCCATTCTCCAAATGAAATAGATCCCAAGTTGCTATATCCTGTCTTCACCCCGATTTTCAACTTTTTTTCAATGAATTTTAGAGAAACGGGACTAATTCTGCGAATTCATCTGCAAGTGGCTAACACGCTAAGTTCCCATATTATGATCTTTACCCCGATTTCCCATTTGATCAGCGAATTCGAGAAAAATGGGGTAAATTCTGAGCCTTCATGTTACAAATGAATAATACCCGAGGTTCCCATATGCCCTAATTTCCATCTTTTTTTCAGTGAATTTTACAAAAAACGGGGTAAAATCTAAGAGTTCATTCTCCGAATTAATAGATCCCAAGTTGCCATAGCCGATTTTCCATAAGTTCCCATATACCATCTTTACCCCGATTTCCCATTTAATCAGCTAATTCGAGGAAAACGGGGTGAATTCTGAGCCTTCATGTTACAAGTGAATAATATTCGAGGTTCCCATATGCTATCTTTACCCCGAATTTCCATGTTTTTTCTTTTCAGTGAATTTGACAAAAAACGGGGTGCAGTCTAAGAGTTTATCCTCCGAATTAAATAGATCCCAAGTTGCCATAGCCAATCGTTAACCCGATTTTCCATTTTTTTCTTTCAACGAATTCTAGAAAAACGGGATGAATTTTGAGAATTCGGCCTCAAGTGGCTAGTACCCTAGGTTCCCATGTGCCGTCGTCACCCCAACTTTCCATTTGATCAGTGAATTTCAGAAAAACGAGGTAAATTCTGAGCATTCATGCCACAAGTGGATAATGCCCGAAGTTCCCATACGATATCTGCCAATTTTCAATTTTTTTTCAACAAATTATAGGAAAACGGGGTAAAATCTAAGAATCCATCCTCCCTGATGAAATAGATCCCAAGTTGCTATATCCAGTCTTCAACCTGATTTTCCATTTCTTTTTTCAATGAATTCAGGAGAAACGGGATTAATTCTGCGAATTCATCCGCAAGTGGCTAACACGCTAAGTTCCCATGTGCCATCTTTACCCCGATTTTCCATTTGATCAACGATCGAATTCGAGAAAAACGGGGTAAATTCTGAGCCTTCATGTTACAGGTGAATATTACCCGAAGTGCCCACATGCTATCTTTATCCCGAATTTCCAATTTTTTTTTCAGTGAACTTGACAAAAAACGGGGTGAAGTCTAAGCGTTCATCCTCCGAATTAATTAGATCACAAGTTGCCATAGCCAATCTTTCACACGATTTTCCATTTTTTATGAATTCTAGAAAAACGGGATAAATTCTACGAATTCATCCGCAAGTGGCTAACACGCTGTTTCCATATGCCATCCGCTTTACCTGGTTTTTCCATTTCATATGCGAATTCTAGAAAAACAGGGTAAATTCTGTGAAATTCATCCTTAAGGTCCCTAAGGTGGAATATATCCTAATGAATTGCCATAGCCATCTTTACCCGATTTTCGATTTGATCATTATGTGAATTTATCGTAAACGGGGTAAATTATGACAAATCCGCCCAAAAGTGCAACAAATCCGACAATAATTTAGAAACAGTACAAAAACAGAGCAGCCGAAAACAGCGGAACCGGACCGTAAAAAAATTTAGAGACAGAAATAAAGAAAGTACAGCTAAAATCAGCGGAACCGTAATAAAATCACATCACAATCTACTACTTCAAATTTTCACAATCTACTACTTCAGATTTTGGCCATACAGCAAAAACCTACGATATTCGAAATAAACAACTGAAGGCCAAACTTCTGTGATTGAAGGAAGACTTCGTGACGCAGACAAATTATCACAACTTTGACCTCTCAGTCGATCTCACCTCCGGCAGATCAGCGAAGCGTCAAAAATATAAAATTAATGCCGACGAACCATAATATATGATCTTCAACTATTAAAGAAAATAAAACAATTGTGATAAGGGTAAAATGTTGTCATTGAAGTCGCAAGTCGAACAATGACGTCTGTAAATAAAGCAAGACTGGAAATAAAGCGTGAACAATAACGCATCCTTTGGTCAAAAGTCGCTTTGTTATTTACGTAGCAAGTTGCTCTTCTACGTTTAGGACATTTAGATTAGAAGATTGATGCGATCACACGGCGTCAACGAAGGAGCGATAGAACTTCAAGGAGAGTAATGTGAGAGATTGCGAACAGCATGTTTTCCTGAGATCAGTTGGAAGTTGCTCATACGTGTCAAATTTTCTACTTATCCCGACCCCCTTGAATGAGCACTTTTGCTTGAAGACATAACTGCAACGGAGCCTCTTAACCAGTCCCAAGCCGCGTGTCGCTCTATAGATCACAGGATGTGATTGGCCATTTTATCACATTACGTCAGAGGACATATCTACAACAAGAGGACAAAAGTGCAACGGTACACCTGTTACCCCTTTGTACTCGTGTAACCATGTGTACCCTGTATACCCTGTGTACCCTGTGTGCCCATGTGTACCCGGTGTACCCTGTGTACCCTGTGCACCCATGTATACCCTGTGTACCCTGAGTACCCATGTATACCCTGTGTACCATGTGTACCCTGTGTACCATGTGTACCATGTGTACCCTGTGTACCTTGTGTAGCCATGTATACCCTGTGTACCCATGTATACCCTTTGTACCCTGTGTACCCATGTATACCCTGTATATCCATTGTACCCTTTGTACCTTGTGTACATTGTACCCTGTGTACCCACGTATACCCTGTGTACACCGAGTACACAGGGTACACAGGATATATAGGGTACACAGGGTACACATGGGTACACAGGATGTATAGGGTACACAGGGTACACATGGGTACACAGGCTATATAGGGTACACAGGGTACACATGGGTACACAGGGTACACATGTTATACATGGGTACACACGGTACACATGGGTACACATGGGTACACAGGATATATAGGGTACACAGGGTACACATGGGTACACAGGATATATAGGGTACACAGGGTACACATGGGTACACAGGGTACACATGTTATACATGGGTACACAGGGTACACATGGGTACACAAGGTATATATGGGTACACAAGGTACACAGGATATACAGGGTACACATGGGTACAAATGGGTACACAGGGTACAATGGGTACACAGGGAGTCTATAAGGAGACTGCCATAACAGTATACATGGGTACATAGGGGTAACAGGGAGTCAATATGGAGACTGCCATGAATTACTTGCCGTTCCAAACGTCCAAGCGAGGGATTCACGGTTAAAATCGACATCGCGACAACGATCGTCTTTTATCACGTTCTGCTGCCGATGGAACCGAAATTATTTTCCTTTTGAAACAATCAGCCTTAATGATCAAAATTCGGTTAATGTGAGCCTTATTCCGAGGTAATATGCATCCAAGGATACTCCTCTTCAGTTGTTATACTGTTGACGTTTCGCAGGTTTTCTCCGCCATTTTGAACCAATCCCAGAGTGCATTGTAGGATACTAGACGCTTCCATGTGGGGCTTCTCAGGGTCAAAAATATTCTTGAAAGTGTTAGAAAACTATTTTTTACATCCTTATAACTTATTCAAATCAAAATTTCACAAGCCCATTATTACACGAGTTTCCGGTACATTTTTTTGCCACACTGTCGTCATATTCAGATAAGAAAGTCGTAAAAACTGAATAGTACGACAAGGGGATTTGCCAGGTTTTCTTGTAGGAGGGTTGGGGTTCCTGATAAAAATTATTCTTGCCCCCTTATTTGAGGTGGCTTGTACCGCTGTATGTCAGTTGGTTCGTATAAAAACGGGAAAAAGGACCGGCCAAAGAATATCTGGTGCAAAACGCAATCTTAATGCCATGAAGTTTCTAGGAATTCGCGCGTTTTCGCAAACCGGAATTAAACTAATCAATCATCTCATAAAGGAGTTGGGATGCGAGGAAAGATCACAGCAGCCTCCACTGGATACTTCCTTGTAAAACCAACACTGGTTTTCACAAAGGTCGGTATTCATTCCCGAAGTATGACCTTCCCTAAACTCACGAAGGCCTCGGCTTTTCAATCTAAGCCTTATTCTTGTATTTTGTTTTTGGAGATTTTCATTCAAAAGAAATCGTTTGATGAAATGTTACGAAACAGCTTTCAACATTAAGAAACGAAAGTTCCATCTGCCCAGCACGGAGTAACAAATGTAGAAAGCTGAATCATTATCGTAACGTAAAAACATCACAATAACAAAACAAGGGCGTAGGTTTAAAAAAAAATCACTTCAATTAAGTTCAGTTACTACAGGAGGAGATGATTTGAAAAAGGTGTGTGAAGGGGCTGTGTACTCCAATTAACAGATAGGTCCACTGTTGCCGCGCGTCTGAAAGGTATTTTAAAAGATTACAGATGACGTTAAAATGTGGCAAGAACAAAAAAGTGGCACAAAGGCGCCGAGTGTTCCACTGATGTTTAGACCCAGTGCACAACATGGAATCCATTTGTTTAATATAATAAAGAAGCAAAAAATTATCTTTTTACGTCTCCTGTGATCTGTAACTGCACAGATACACGGCAACATGGAATACCTTTTTTTTTTAAAAAAAAAAAAAGTGAAATGTTGTTACCCATGCGTCTGTCCCTAAGTAGATCGTAAGGAAGCACCTATATAAATGTATGAATAATTCTGCATGCCATATCGCAAATATTACTCCATTTGAAGGCGACATGCCTAGTAATTACAAGCTCCTGAACTCCTTGGTCACAACAAAATCTTGCTTTTGAGAGCTGTATTAAAACAGCCAAGATCAAAATTTAGTAGTTGATGATTGCAAAAAACATCCGGCGCAATTTCAGTTTGGACAGCTCAAACACATCCATGATGACATTCCCCTCCCCGACACATTTTCCCCAAGCTTACAGAGGCACTACGTCATTTAAGATGCGCGAATCTTCACCAACCTTCCACCCTCGCGAGCTGAATAGGTATAATTAACAATTATTCCACGAGCGCGTTGGATATGAGATGACAGATAGCCAACGAGGCGCTACGCGCCTCGTTGGCTATAATCATCTCATATCCAACAAGCGCGAGTGGAATAATTGTTTTATTAAAAACGTCCCCAAGATATTAGACAAATCTTACCAAATCTTAAATTTTTTAGCTCCCTTTTAATTTTAACCCGACGCGTACGCTTACCATATTTGTAGATTACGGTATATTGGCTCATATAACATAATAGCTAAGCCAGTAAAAAGTCTTGAATTGCATTATCCAATGATCGAGTATTTAATATTAAGTATTATTGTAACAATATCATATTTTCAATCAAACACATCATGAATAAGTTAATGTAGGGGTGGATGAATAAGAATAATCGCTAAATTTCCGATAAATGTATTTACAATCTACTTTAGGTTGTCCACACAAGCTGTGGAAAGTTTATGACGACGTTACTGGTTTGACTGTGCTCAGAAGTTGATCAGCGGCTTCTACCAATCTGCTCAGATACCGTGGACCAACGCTGACAGCCTTCAAGGTTTCTTCAATTTCTGTTCGACTGCAACGAGAAGAAACAAGTAGTCTCTGGTCAGGATAACGGCAGGATAGTGGAGAATTCAGTTCTCAGCCAATGACACAAGAGAGTGACATCAAATTTTGTACGTCGCGGTTAGGCGAGAGAAAACAAATCCAAGTTTACAAGACGGGAAAAATGGAACCCAGTGAAAAAGCAGCAAAGGTATTCGTTGCAAAGCGCGGGAAAACATGTACCTGGCACGCGCGCGGAGAATAAAAACTGGTAGAATAAAGGCGGGAAAAACGAGATGCACGAGTATAAATAACGCATGAAATACAGATCTAATGAAAAGCGAGAAAACGCCTCGTCCTCGAGCAAGTAACGTAACGACAAGCAGGTTTCACACAGAACTGGCCACTCTTGAAGCAACTTTGCAACACAGTGCTTTCAAACTTGAAGTAAATTAACCACGAACTCGTAAAGTTTAATTCTAGCTCTTCACAATATTAAATTGTCCAGGCATGGTACGAACCTCAGGTGTCCAATCTTTGGTAATGCAGTCAATGAGACACAGTTTGGATAAGAGAACCCAACTTGTACGTGCAACACAAACTTCACAAACGCCTTCAGACTTGAGAACTCCACAACAAGTCTGCAAAGACAGCACCAATTCATTCTTAGTGCATGCAACAACAACAACTATAATATGAGTTAAAGTATTTTTAAATTTTTCGCCATTACGGAACACCTAGTCGCCAGGTTCACCGTGGCTGGACAGTTTGAACAAAACTGGCACGTTGATTGGAAAAAATGATAAAGATGGTTTATGCTTAAGATACAGTCCGATGCTTTAAAAATGGTAGCCAAATTGATTCGCAGCTGTAAAGCAAGGTTTCATTTTTGGCTGGTTCATTCAACCTGACATTGGATGACAATTTTCGATAGTTCACACGAGGTCTAAGACAAAAGAATAAAGGCTGATAGTTTGGAAAGAAACTGTTTGGGGCTGCGTCGGTGGGAGTAACGAAATAATTTGGATATATCAACAAAGTCGAAATGGTAAATTGGCCACCGTAACGATTACAAAAGCTGACGTTTCGAGCGTTAGCCCTTCGTCGGAGCCAATAGAGGAATTGTGGGTTGTGTGCTTTTAAAGGCAGAAAATGGAGCTACGTTATTGGTGGGAACATGGCAACGAGAAAAACACGAATAAATTAGTGGAATGAAAAGCGTTCGTTGATCCCTGTGGGATTTAGACTGCCGGTTTGAAAGATGAGCTTTTGTTCAAGAGTTTTACGGCTTTCCGTGCTACCTAAGTGTAAGGAAAGACCGCAGATTGCCATATGTTGCTTAGAATGATTAGGTAAATTAAAATGTCTAGCGACTGGTTTCGATGTGTCCTTGTCATTCTTTTCCACGTCTCGAAGGTGTTCTCAGAATCGGTCACCTAGTCTTCTACCTGTTTCGCCGATGTATATCTTTTTGCAATAAGTGCAAGTTATGCAATAGATTACACTGGCGGAGGTGCACGTGAAGTGATCGGTGATCTTAATGGATCGTTTAGGTCCCGATATTTTATCAGTGTTGCGAATGAAAGGACACGTTTTGCATCGTGCACGAGCGCATTTAAAAGTGCCTGGTTGGTCATTAGTCTGAAAAGAACTTCTGACCAAAAAATTGCCTATGTTTTTGTCGCGTTGGAATGAAACGAGCGGAGGCTGCGAAAAGATAGTGCTTGTCTCTGGATCGTTTTGAAGTAATTTAAAGTTTTTAAGAATGATGGATTTAACTGAGTGGTTGTGAGGGTGTGAAACGTGAGAGTGAATGGAATGCGGTCGGAATCTTCCTTGTGCGACGTTTGTTGTGCTGAATGTCGATCAATAAGTTGGGCGCGGTGGTAACCCGCTTGAACGACAGAAACAGGGTAACCACGTTTATCGAAAAACTGGCACATTGACTCTGATTTGTGGTGGAAATCAGAGTCATCACTACATAAACGACGCAGTCTTAGAAACTGAGAAAAAAGAATGGAATTCTTAACGTGAGATGGATGCAAAGACGAATATAACAAGTAATTATGCGATTCTGTAGGTTTGTAATACACACTAGTGCATAAAGCGTTACCTTCAATTGAAACTTTGATGTCTAAAAAGGATAAAGAATTGTCAGAAATTTCCCAGGTATATTTCAGGGCCGGGTGAAAAGAATTGACTGCGGTTATGAATTGAGTGAGCTCCTCTCTGGTAGAGGAGGTAGCGCCGATACAGTCGTCGATGTAGCGACCGTAGAGTTCAGGTTTGGACCCGTTGTATTGGCTGAAAAATGGATGTTCGACAAAACCTACAAAAAGATTGGCATAGCTAGGTCCCATTTTGGTGCCCATGGCTACACCACTGGTTTGTTTGAAGAAGTTGTTTCCGAATGAAAAGCAATTGAGTGTGAGCACTAGTTCGGCTAAGCGTAGTAGTGTTTCAGATTTAGGTTCCTTATCAGTACGTTGATCAAAAAAATGTTTAAGGGCCAGAAGGCCTTCGCCATTAGGAATGACCGTCTAAAAAGACGTAATATCCATGGTGAAAAGAAGTTTGTTTTGGCCAAGGAAATTAAAGTCTCGAAAAATTTGAAGAGCGTGTTGGCTGTCTTTAATATATGATGGCAAAGTTTTGACGATGGGAGCCATAATTTTGTCTAGATAGCTGGAGATAAGTTCGGTAGGGCAACTGCAAGCCGAGACAATGGGCCGACCCGGGTTGTTAGGTTTGTGAATTTTAGGTAAAAAGTAAATACGAGAAGTTCTAGGAGTGGTTATGATGAGATTTTTTGCTGTGGCCGGCAATTCTTGTTTAGTTATGAGTTGGTTGATCGTATTCTTGACGGAGTTTTGAGTTGACGTATTCTTGACGGAGTTTTGAGTTTTCTTTGTCGACCTTTTGATAAAAAGAGGTGTCAGAAAGTTGCCGCAAAGCTTCTTTTTGGTAGAGGTCGGTGCGCCAAACAACGACTGAGCCGCCCTTATCGGCTGCTTTGATAACTGTCTTTGCGTTTTCTGAGACTTTTTAGAGCCGACCTCTCTTCAGAAGAGAGATTAGAAATATAAGCTCACTCAATTCACAACCGCAGTCAATTCTTTTCACCCGGCCCTGAAATATACCTGGGAAATTTCTGACAATTCTTTATCCTTTTTAGACATCAAAGTTTCAATTGAAGGTAACGCTTTATGCACTAGTGTGTATTACAAACCTACAGAATCGCATAATTACTTGTTATATTCGTCTTTGCATCCATCTCACGTTAAGAATTCCATTCTTTTTTCTCAGTTTCTAAGACTGCGTCGTTTATGTAGTGATGACTCTGATTTCCACCACAAATCAGAGTCAATGTGCCAGTTTTTCGATAAACGTGGTTACCCTGTTTCTGTCGTTCAAGCGGGTTACCACCGCGCCCAACTTATTGATCGACATTCAGCACAACAAACGTCGCACAAGGAAGATTCCGACCGCATTCCATTCACTCTCACGTTTCACACCCTCACAACCACTCAGTTAAATCCATCATTCTTAAAAACTTTAAATTACTTCAAAACGATCCAGAGACAAGCACTATCTTTTCGCAGCCTCCGCTCGTTTCATTCCAACGCGACAAAAACATAGGCAATTTTTTGGTCAGAAGTTCTTTTCAGACTAATGACCAACCAGGCACTTTTAAATGCGCTCGTGCACGATGCAAAACGTGTCCTTTCATTCGCAACACTGATAAAATATCGGGACCTAAACGATCCATTAAGATCACCGATCACTTCACGTGCACCTCCGCCAGTGTAATCTATTGCATAACTTGCACTTATTGCAAAAAGATATACATCGGCGAAACAGGTAGAAGACTAGGTGACCGATTCTGAGAACACCTTCGAGACGTGGAAAAGAATGACAAGGACACATCGAAACCAGTCGCTAGACATTTTAATTTACCTAATCATTCTAAGCAACATATGGCAATCTGCGGTCTTTCCTTACACTTAGGTAGCACGGAAAGCCGTAAAACTCTTGAACAAAAGCTCATCTTTCAAACCGGCAGTCTAAATCCCACAGGGATCAACGAACGCTTTTCATTCCACTAATTTATTCGTGTTTTTCTCGTTGCCATGTTCCCACCAATAACGTAGCTCCATTTTCTGCCTTTAAAAGCACACAACCCACAATTCCTCTATTGGCTCCGACGAAGGGCTAACGCTCGAAACGTCAGCTTTTGTAATCGTTACGGTGGCCAATTTACCATTTCAACTTTGTTGATATATCTTAGTTATTTCTAAGACAAAAGGACATGTTCCGACAAAGAAATGCATTACCTATCCTTTTCAAATGACATGAGATGTGACAGGCCAATTCTGAAAAGCTCGTCTCCCATCTCTTTCGACTTATGAATTATCCCAGACATGTGTTCCAAGACCTATAGAAAGCAAATCACAATATGAAAGATATCTGCATATTACTAATATATTTTATCCTCGTTTTTTTCCTTACTCCCTCAGTAAACCACCTCAATAATTAAAGGGGTGAAAGTTTCTAAAGAAACTGTGGTGCTGCGTCGGTGGGGGTAACAAGGTAATTTGTTTATATCAACTAAGTTGAAATAGGCCACCGTAAAAAGTTAAAAAGCTGACGTGTCGAGCGTTAGCCCTGCGTCAGAGCGAATGGACGATTCGCTCTGACGAAGCGCTGACGCTAGAAACGTCAGCTTTTTAACTCTTTACGGTGGCCAATTTACAATTTCACCTCAATAATTGTCACACAACGGAGGTTCGTTCATTAAGTGCACGAGGTGATTCTGTAAGTTTTTACGCTGCGGATGAAACCCTTGTTTGTAGCCATTCAATTGATGATTAGTAAAGGAAATTCTGTGTTGGAGCCAAGTGGCCCATCTAGCTGGAAGGTTTCCAGGTTTCCTTCGCATGAAGCGACTAGGAGTATCACTTCCCCTCCCTTGATGGGATGCCAGTCCATCGCAAGTACCTTGGCTAAATCCTTCTTTGAAGAGCACATCTGGTTGAGAATGTCCTCATTAACCAACTGTTTCACGAGAGTTTGGACTTTTCCCATTCTTCCAGTAAAAGTATCTGTATGATAATGTAAAAAAATACTACCTTTAAAAACATGTTTAATTCTAAAGCAAATTTTTGGTATTATGCGGAAGAAATACAATATACAGAACAAAAAATATATCAAATAAGTATGTCTGCCTTTGTCCCACCCCCCAGAAAGTAAAAAGACAAAGAGTAAGACTTCGAAGAAAGAATCAAACCAAGTAGGGGAGGGAAGGGATAACTTGTTTCATTTACGTTTAATCCATAAATGAATTTCTTAACAGATCATAATGGAGGTAGCGGGTGAGGGAACGTTAGGTCCATATCTAAAGCTCCTGATGGTATGATCTCCATCATATCATGAGGTAAAAATACAACAGGCGACAAATTACATTGTAATGCTTAACTAATGATAAATCACTAAATCTGTAAAGCATGAGCGGAAAGCCCTTTGAAAACTAAGTGAAGATCTGTTTCTATAATTGGTGTAATCTCCATTACAAAAACACGTTGACGACTGAAAAGCAAAAACCATGAACTATAAGACCCAATAGCTTCATGGGTTACGTTCGTATATTAAATGACTTCTTGATATTTTTTCGGCAAGCTTGGATAGCATCGATCATCCATCACATGTCACTAACAGTATTCATGTATCAACGTCACTATTTGAGCAATTGTGTACCCACCCCTCCCTTGACCCAACGTTACCCTAAGTTGTTAACAATCGACTGTTGTTGGCTTAGGGAAGGGGTGGGTGCGCAGTTGCTCAACTACGGACATTGATCAGTGGTTGTCACACACGCATATCTATAATGCTGTTGGGTCTCATCATTCATGGTCAACGCTTTTTAGTATCAACATTTTTTCGCAATCTAGAGTATCTTAGTTCCTCTACTGAGGATCAATTTGACTCGGTAAACCAGTTAATCAATTTAAGTCCTTTTCAAATACCTGCTGTGAAGAAATTCAGTTGAACACTCCTTACATCCTGATTAGGAAATATACCTCCTGCATTGGTAAAGAAAAGCGGTAACATATACATTAAAATCAAGAAACTATTGATTATAATTACGAAATTGCACCTCCTCAAACCCTCCTGGAAACCATCTCAAATAGCCTCCTGTGAAAGGCAGACTACCAAATTTTGAAAGAAATGCCAAAATGCAAATGATTATGAACAGTTTCACACACTAACCTGTGGTTTCTGGAGCAAATACAACGACAATTTCCAACGTGTTCTTCAAGAACGCAAATTTAGCACGCTCTTTATTCCACTCCTCTACGGACCAATCCTGCAAACTGATCAACAGTGGCATAGATGTGTTACATGCTGGACAGAGTTCTAAATGAGTTACGCAATCAAATGACCCCGTGTTTCCGTTTTGTACTACGAAATTTAAATTTATCACCTAACATGCAAAGCCATCCATATTGTAAAGAAAACGTTTACGGAGGGACATATGAAAAGTTTTGAGACCTTTTGTTGAATCCAAAGTCTTGTAAAATGTTACGTAATGATACCCTAACCTCTCAGAAATACTCTCAAGTCTTGCAGACAGCATTTGTGGAGAATAATTTGGGTGAAAATCAAATCACCAATTTAAACCAGAAATTTTTCTAAACGTACCTTACGAGGATATCTAATTTCTGCGACATTTCTCTTGTTGCTTTGTTGCTTCTTGGGTCCTGTTGAGAGTAAAACGATGCCATTCATATAGTTGCAAAAGTAAGTCAAATCGCGCTAGAGCAATTTGTAATCCACCTTCAAAAGGCTTTCCTTTAGTTAGCCCTATATATAGGTCTACAAAACTCGCGCCATCCTCTCAACCAATCAGATAAGAACGACCGTCATCCAATCGCAACCTTTGTCACCCGCATTTCTCCGCGCTTCGTCTTGTTTCCTTGAGTTCTCATTGGCTCTTTCTAATATTTTTCTTAGCTATGATTGGCTGAGGTTAAGTAAGCTCTGTCACACTACAGATCGCCAAATAAAGTTTCAGAGGACAGAAGACAGCTTCTTCGAGTTACAACCAACCTTGCGTTTCACCAAGCGAATAGTTTCCTCCGTCTCAAGTATCTTTCCATCAAGCTGTTCCTTGTTCTTTGCCAGCTCGTGTTTCTCGCTGCAGTGGAGACAAAGTTTGCATAATCAGTATTCAATTGAGTAAGTCATTTTGGTTTCGTGAAGCATGAATCCTCCACTCGGCATTTCAATTTGTCAGGTTTCCCTTAAAAATTTTCTCGTATCTTTCCGAGTAGCCTGGACTCGTCATCATCGCTACGGGAAGCGCCTTTCTCGGCCCGCGGGAAGATTGGAAACGAGTCGGGTTGAGGTTTGCTGGGGTCTGGCACTAATAATCAGCGCTATACCTCTTCGTAGACCTTTTGGGGGCTCACGCTGCTTAAGGCCTCGCTTTTCCTCGCGGGCGAAGAAATACTCGTGTCGATGCGCTAATAATGAAGGCCTGCTCGCCAGCTACTTTCCGAGCTACTCTTTTGGAAAACCATAAGTACCAATAGTAAACTCGCTTTTTTTCGAAGTCGTTGTTGAGCACTAATCCATAACAAGAAAGAAGTGTTACGAGTTCATTATCCTGTTCGACAGCTTTCTCTTTAAGTCGTAAATAAGATCTCACCTCTGCAGCCGAGACCTTGTACTTTCCAGATCAGCGAGTGCTGCGATGAAAATCAAAATTATTGGTCGGACGAAACATAAAAAAAAAACAAAACAAAACAAAAAAAAACTTAAACTAATCTCGAGATCTTTCGGAACGGTTCTCGAAGACACTCTGCTACTGAATTACATAACTACACAATGACGACTAATTGCGGACAAGATTATTCGACAGAGCCTTACCTTCCGCACAGTTTTCTTTTTTTTTTTTTAAACAGTCTTTTCCTCATTATTGTGAGCGTAAACGTTACCACAAAATTAAAAAATTAATGACCGTCCACTTTCAACACTTCAAAGACCCCACATATATATGTCCCACCTTGTTCTCTCATTCCCAGTGCCTCTGAGATAGTCGCTAATTCCTCAACCATGTTTGCTTGTTCCTGAATTTTCTAATATTAAAGACGAGTAGAAAGTTAAGGGTTCATGCATTATATTAGAGCACCGCAGGCTTTAAAGCAAAAATTAGTTATTACTGGCAATAAATTATTTGGTACCTTTTCATTTTCCGCGAGTGACGAGTGAATGTTCTTCATTTTTTCATCAAAATCCTTGTTTACTGTCAGAACAGAAGATTCAAGGAATTAATCGTTGAAACAATACTATAACTACAAATTTAGGAGTAGCCACTCCACCGGGTGGCTCTTCGTGTCCACTGTTTCCAGGTCAAATTGGCATTTGAAATGTTGTTTTTTTTTTCAGAGGGAGAAAATCTGAAAGACCCGGAGAAAAACACTCACAGCAGGGAGAGAACCCACAACAAACTCAACCCACGTGTGACGCCAGGTCTGAGCGCTCCAACCATTGCGCTATTTCTGCTCCCCGAAACGGAGATAAAGGATGAGAAAAGGCGGTTTCTTTTTCCACTTTCGGGAAAACGAAGGTGAGCAAGAGAATGTTAAAAAAAAAAAAAAAAGCAAAATATTATGCCTGTTATGCAGGCTCTAGAAAACGAACAGTCACACCTTTTCAGCAAAGTCAGTTGTGCAAGTTTAACACCCATAAAAAGGTATTTTAGAATGGAGATGGGGGCGTAATAAGAAAGTTAATAGACAGATAGTTACAGTTACCATTCTGCCCTTACTTGTGTCGAGAATGCTGAGGCAATCATCCACCATGTCCACGGATTCTTCTACAGTGAGCACGTCTTTTGCAAGAGCCGCGTGATTCTCCTGAAAATATTTAACAAGACCATTCGCAGTTTGTAAGTGGATGAACGGGCAAACACTGAATCCCTCACTTCTTTTATCGATCTCAATCAAAGATATAAATTATGTTGCCAAACAGAAAGGCAACCATGCAGAAAACTCTCGAAGTACAAAGCTATAGACTTTCGGTTTATACTCAATTTCATTAAAGAAAAGAAAAGAAAAGAAGAAGAAAAAAGAAGAAAAAAAAAAAAAAAAAAAAAAAAAAAAAGGTCTAGTTTTGGCTTTACATGTAACCTTTTCACCCTAAGATCAGTATGCATATTCTCCACTGTTCTCCATACTTTCCTTTGGAACTGACGAAGATATTTTTTCCTCTGCTGACCGAGAGCCTGGTGAAAACTAAATTAATTGATTTTATTAAATGTAAGAATAAAAATAACAAAACTAACCGTCAGTTTTGATAGTACTTTTTTGTTCAGCTGGCCTTTACCCTCTTTCCACTCTCGTTTGGAAGTTTTTTCGCACACAGAACGCAGGCGACGAACTTTGCTTTGCAGAGCTAACAACTGGGTAACAAAACGAAACAGTTGAATAGAGCTAGTTTCGCTTGAGTGTCAAAACTTCGAGACTGCTTTTCTTTTCTTTGCTTTTACCTTTATTCTGACTCGCAGTGGCACATTTTATTTTCATGAATCCCTTTTTTCACCTGGTCAAAGGACCTGACTCGTTTTCGAAAGTGACCCTAGATTGCTTTGTTTTTACCCTACTTTTCCCTGTAATTGGCCCAGAAAATTCTCGCCACGCTCTCAGCCAATCAGATGCAAACTTAATCCAATCCCGATTTGGTCGCCCGCGTTTTCCCGCGCTTTGGGCAGTTTGGTTGGTTTTCCTCTGAGTTCTTATTGGCTCTCAGAGGTATTTTCCTCTTCTCTGATTGGCCGTTGGGATCTATGGCAGCTTACCTCCTCCTTACTTGCGGTTTGTACTTCCATAAATATTCTGGGGTTAGACACATTCAACTCCATCTCTTGCTGTTCAACCTTTTCTTTCATACTATCCGCAAAACCAAACAAAGAAATTGTCTCAAAAACATATTCTTCTGATCGTACCATTTGTTACACCGTTTATGGTACGCCAGTTTCTGTTATCCAGTTAAAAATGTCCATAAAATCCACAGCCATAAAATACTATACAGTATAATAAATCTACTTGCGTTCCGCCACTAACAATGGTCTCCTTGGCTACGCTACTAGCTGTCAATTCCGTGACAGTGGATTACTATCGGCAAAGACCGTCGCGCGAGTAAAAAAAAATCAGTGACAAAAAAAATTGTAGTTAGCACGCCGCGCGGAACTCTGAGAGCGAGGCATACGGATAGTTTATTTCTTGTTACGCAAGCCTACAACCTCATTGTTTACTGTTGTAAACAGTGTCTTAACACTTACGCTTTGATCCCCGATTCCACGGTTGGAATTGCCTCCTCGTAGCAAATAGCCTTTGGTTTTGATACTAGAGTTGATATCATTCTGTCTTTGAGAGTTTGAGGAGCCTCAACCTGGAGGAATAGTGATATCAAAAATGACAACTCAGCTATGATAAGGATTAAACCTTAAACCGTAAGAGTGACCGACACCTAATTTCTCCTTTATAATACGGCTGAGTCAGTCATTAAGATCACGAGAACAGAGGAAATGATCACCCACCTAAGAAGCTTTGATTGTAAAACGAATTCTCCTTGTCAGTACTAAAGGAAATGCATAGAGAGGGGTGTGGAGAATATGGAAACTGATGTTAAGGTGTTAAAGGCCGAAAAGTTTACAGTTTGCCAAACCCTGATAGCATGGCCATTATAATTATTATGGCGATAATTAACTTTTTTTTTCTTAAATCATTTCTAATTTGATTTTGAACGTTTATTTTCAAGCACCGACCTAAAAATCAAATTATTACCCCAATCATTACTCTTATCCCAGTTTCTTTAATCCCTTAACTCCCAGAAGAGATTAACATGTAACTTCTCCCTACAATATCCATACGCTATTCAGCAAACAGCTGATGAGAGTTATTATCTTGATCTAACATCAAATTCTTGTAACTAATTTACAAGGAAACGGGAAACAACCAGAGGGGAGAATTAACAATCAGATCATGGGAGTTAAAATAACTTTCATTTATACCCATTACAACTACATTACACAACATCGTTACAAAACTCACCACAGCAGATGGTGCAACACTTCGACGCATGTTGACCTCTGTGATAAAAGCGATTTCTATAATATCAAGGAACTCCTTCAATGTGATGGCATTTCTGAAAAAAAAAAATATTTCAATTAGAGAAATTAAAAAAAAACTATTTAAGGGAAAAGATATAAATACGTGCACGACGCCCGTTACCCGAGGATGTAGAATAGGACCTTGAAAGCAACGACTAGAGGAATATTTTGAGTTAATGTCGTTCGAAATTGCTTCCTCAGTTTCCACAAATCAAAGTTCAAATTGTTCCATACGCTCGAGACTTTCTCCCCATCAAGTTCTTATAAAGTGTTACTAAGAATACGTTGCCTCTACCCACCGAAAAATGTACAGTGAACGGATGAAATGACGTTCGAGATCTAATAGTGCCAGTAAAGGCCTAAATGGGGCCGACATACCTTTTAAAAAAAAAAAACACGGTGACCTACCTTTGTTATTGTATCTTTCGAAACAAACATTGTTAGGGGAAATCTAAAGAGAGTTTAAAAAAAAATTGTGCGATGACTTTTTTTTCCCTAAAGAATCACCTGAACCCTTTGCAAACTTACTGTGTAGAATGCTGCGCCGTCTCCTCCTCTAAGACATCAGCGAGTTCCTCTTCAGTCAGTCCCTTTGCACGGAGTTCACTCAGAGATTCTTCACAAATAACCGACAACTTCCTGTCAGGACTGGAATCACTGACACCACAGTCAGCCTTTAATGTCACCTGCTGCGAGGAGAGGGATGATTTTTCATCTATATCCAAGCTGTCATTTGCATCTGTCTCAAGACAGGCTTTTGAACTGGACAAGACTCTGGAAGAATGAGGCGTTTCATTTTTACTTGAATTTAAATCTCTTTCTCTCTCCATCAATGCAACGTCCTCAACTCCTGTGAAAGTTTTTAGAGGACTTTTCACTAGATCCAGTTGCGTTTCAATAACGGAATGCTGCAAACTTTGATCACTTGGGGTGCTTACAGGCTCTGGACATTGGCATCTGATCATATTGATGTCTTGTGGCTTGTACAAGTTTTGTTGGTTTGTCATCTGCTTACTTTCATCAAGAAAGGGCTGGTAAACAGTTTTCCCTGCATTTTCTTCCGATGACTGGGCCATCCTTGGATCATAACAAGAAGTTACGTCCATGCCTTCAGTTTGATAGGGACTTCTTCTGTCAGTTTTTTGTAAAGTACTGTCTGGTAATTGTTGTTGATGGACGAATGATACCTCCAAATCTTCTTCCGTAGCCAGAGCCGTTCCTTGACCATAACAGGATGTGAGATCAATGTCAACAGGCTCGTGGAGGCTTCTTCGGTTATGCTTGGGTCCATCCATGCGTGGAGCTGACTGACGTTGTAGCTCTGTTACCTCCGCAGTTTCTTTACACTTCGTAACCATTCCTGAACTGTGGAAAGATGTTACATCTGCATCAGCAGGTTCATAAAGGCTTCTTTTCTTCTGTTGACGTGTACTGGTGTCCTCCGCCGGCTGACTCTCACAGATCATTCCTGAACCATAGCAAGATGTCATATCTACATCAGCGGGTTCATAGTGGCTTCTTCTTTTGATTCTGTGTAAACTGCTGTCTACAAGAGGCTGATCATGAGTGCCTGTTGCACTGGATACCTGAACCATTCCCTGACCAAAGCAAGATGTTACATCTACGTCATCAGAATCATA
Organism: Stylophora pistillata; assembly: GCF_964205215.1. Classification (NCBI taxonomy): domain Eukaryota; kingdom Metazoa; phylum Cnidaria; class Anthozoa; order Scleractinia; family Pocilloporidae; genus Stylophora; species Stylophora pistillata. Next base: position 2,719,961 of record NC_142532.1, on the reverse strand, counting down.
GTTGCTTTTTCTTTCGTGTTTCTGCGAACTGTTCTCCACAACATGCTGGTTTTTATAGGCGTCTGCATCCAGTTTTTCACCATATGACTTCAGCTGCCCCACATCATAGCAGGAGGTAATATCTTTGTCTTCAGATTCATAGATGCTTCTTATGTTGGTTTCCAGACAACTTTTGTCTACAACAATATTAAGCAATAGCACATTATCTAATTTTAATTTTCTATAAATTAATTTTATCTTTCTGAATATTTTTAATCTATCCTGCTATTTCTATTATAGAATTTTGTAATTATTTATGTATTTATTTATCAGTTTTTTGTCATGCTGTATAATCTAGTTAGAGGGCCACAGGTTTGTCAGCTATACAGCTGTTACGTGTCCCCCTCTATAAATAAAGTCCTTACTTACTTACTTACTTACTATTATAAGGAGCCAGTGTATTCAAGTTTTTACCTGTTGTCTTCAGCAGCCCAGCTCCAAAGCAGGATGTCACATCTACATCAACAGGTTCGTAAACGCTTCTTCTGCTTCTTTTGCGCGAACTACTGTCTTCAACAGCCTGGACACAAGGAGCCATTGCATCCAGTTTCTCATCTGTTGCCTTCAGCAGCCCAGCTCCATAGCAGGACGTTACATCTACATCAGCAGGTTCATCGGGGCTTTTTCGGATATTTTTGCGCAAACTATTGTCTACAACTGGGTGATCACAAGGAGCCATTGCATCCAATTTTCCACCAGTTGTCTTCAGCAGCCCAGCCCCAATGCAGGATGTTACATCTATGTCTGCAGCTTCATAGATGCTTCTCCTGGTATTTTTGCGCGAACCATTGTCCAGAACAGCCAGATTACAAGGAGCCTTTACATCCAATTCTCCATCAGTTGTTTTCAGCAGCCCAGCCCCAAAGCAGGTTGTTACATCTATGTCTGCAGCTTCATAGAGGCTTCTCCTCTTGCTCCTCTGATAACTGCTGCCACCAAAAGACTGGTCATACCCAACAAATTCATCAGAATGTTTTCCAGATGACTTAAGCGGTACTGGACTGTTACGGGAAGTTGCATAACTGGTAGTTTTAAAAGGGCTTCTTATCTTAGTTTTTTGTGAATTACTATCTAGAACAGCTTGACTGTGACCTTCTTCATCCACATTTCCACCAGATGACTTCAGCAACCCTGAACCATGACAAATGGTGACATCTACATCAGCAGATTCAAAAATCTGGTTGGTTTTCCCTGTATTTGCATTTAATCTATCACAGTTGTCTTCAGATTGTACAAGCCCTGGGCCATGACATGAAGTGACATCTAAATCTGCAAGTTCAGTAACACTGTCCTGGCTTGGGTTCTGTGCTACATTTTCCAGCACTGGTTGACTGTGGCAAGTAGTGAGCTCCAAATCACATTCCTCTTCATCTGTGTCAGCAGATGGCATCGCTACACCAAGCGATCTCAAGAAAACTGAAGAATTCATTTTACTTGAAGTTGTACTTGGTGAGTTTTGCTCATTTTGAGAGATTGGTGATGACTGAGTCAAAAATGGAGTGGGAGCAGCCTGCTGCTTTTGCATCTGACAAACTGTCAGTTCAAGGGAATCAGTGCTATTGGTATTGGAACTAAATACCATTGTTTGATTGGTCCCAGAGATCAACACTGGTGGTCCTGTGTTTGGCAAAATTCCTGTTGCATGGCAGTGTGTCATGTTGAGATGACCAATGCTTCCTGGAAGTTCACTTTCATCTTGATTTATTTCAACATTGGCTCTGTCTACATCAATTGAAGCAAGGGGGGTTTTCGTTGCACCAAGGGACCTCAAAAACACAGTGCTATCAAACGAAAAGTCATTTTTGGAATCCTCCTGTACTTCCCGCACATTTGTTTGATTATCAGCTGATGAAAGACCATTTCTCGAACAGTTTGTTCTATTGAGCTGGGTTTCACTTACATGCAGTGCCTGGTCCTGCAGATTTGTCTCAAAACTGTTTCTGCAGGCATTTAAATCTGTTGTAACTTCTAATCCCAGACCCTTTTGTACACCAACGTCAAGATTGTCTGATGACTTTGTTAGTTCTTGACCATAGCACGATGTAAGATCAAGGTCAGCAGGTTCATAAACACTTCCTCGTGTGGCTCTCTGTGCATTGCTTTCAATAACAGTGAAACTGTGACAAGCTGTGAGCTCTACATTTGCATTTGAATCTGGACTTTGCTGGGATCCTCTCTGACTGTCAAAACCACCCTGCTCATATTTGATCTCACCTAAAGGCTGCCTCATGCTGGAGGTGTTGTCATTGCTTCTTGTTGCCGAAATTGCAAGGTCATGCGTTACTTTGACTCCTTGAGTAGGTGCTTGCTTTGATCCCAGTGACAAGAGGAAAGATGTGCTGTCCATTCTTTCATTTTCCTGCAAACCAGTAGGTGAAGTAAGCTGGTAATTCAAACTATCCTGGTAAAATACTTCTTTTTGTGAGCATGTTATATCAAGATCAACAGCTGCATCATGGCTAAAAATCTTTGTATTCTCCATGTTTGTAGCATTGTTTTGCAAAACTGAACTGTGGCAAATGGTATACTCCATTTCATCTGCTTGTTCATTTGGCTTTAAAACTGACATTTCTGGCATCTCCTAGGGTTTGTTTGGACAACAAATAAGAATTCAGTGTAAGTACATGTACCTTAGACATAAGCATTGAAGCTGACAGTTACACTACAAACATCATTTAAAAACTTTCAGATTGTAAACAAAGTTGGTCTTCAGGTCAAATCTGGTACAAACACAGCCTAGTTTTGTTGCCAAAACTTCCTTAAATACAACTCTCCTTTAAATTCGTCTATCAGATACATTTATACTTGTACATGAATTACAGTCTTTCTCTTTACACAAAACGAAGCTAAAGGTATGAAAACTAGATAGCTGTGAAAAATTTAACTATACTTTTAGAAGACCAGTTCCACATGTTCAGTGACCACAAATCAGTTCTTCAGATATACACCTAAACTGTAGTAACATTATCATACAAAATAGCAAAAAGGGAAAAGGAAAAATCTAAATTAAAACGGTACAAATATAGAGCATATAGATCAGGGCTCGACACTAATGGTACCCAGCTAGCCACAGACTAGTAGAAATTCAGTTTTGGCTGGTGGTTTTCGATTTCCATTGCCAGTTTGGCTAGTGAACAAACTGAAATTGTTGTAACATCTAAGTTGTCACAAGGCACTTGGCTAGTAAGTTGAAAAGTTGGTGTTGAGCCCTGTAGATTATTTTTTTTTAACTTCTTGGAATAACTTCAAATGTCTTAAATACCCTTCAGAAGTTTGAAAGAATTTTTCAGTGGAAAATTCTGTGAAAATTTGTTTGGCTGACCAGCATATAGAGAGTAGTTTAGTATGCTAATAAATTCTTATTTGGCATATCCTCTTCTTGTTTTTGCTTAAATTTTCTATAACAATATTATTGCAATTAGGTGTATTTGGGATGAGAAATGAGCCTTTTTAATTGCTTGAAGCAATTTGTTTCAAAAAACTTACCTCAGTGTCAACTTGGCAAACATTTATATCATCCAGAGCTTGAATATTACCCTTTAACAGGGATTCAAGACCTGAAAAGTAGCAGAGGTAGAATTAATGCACACTATAAAATGTTTGATTGTAATGTATTTGCAGTTTGGATTTTATTTCTTTTCCACAAATCCTTTGACCCCAAGAATGAAAAGCATCTAATTTCTCCTTACAACGTCACCCCTGAATGAGAATCACACATTAAGGTCAGGAGAATAAAAGAAACAATCACCAACTAAAGAAGCAGTTACTTGTTAAACAAATTCTCCTTGTCAGCAACTTACGAAATGTATAGAGAACAGTATGGAGAATATGCATACTGATGTTAGTGGTAAAGGGTTAAAACCGAGCTTTTCAGTATAAATATTCACATAGAAAAACTCACCTTCAATGGAATTAGCTGGCTCCCTGTATTCACTGTCAAAAATAGGCAAGAGAGGATAGAGATCAGCCATTGGATAAAGTCAAAACATATGTATATAATTATATAAATTAAGGCATTCCCATAAAATGTTCCATTTCCAAATGCCTAACCCATCCATTTCATTGGAAAAAGGGAAAAAAGCTTCCAGGTACCTGACCTGATGATAAAAATTTTAATATTGAACATAAATCAGGGTTCTACACCAACTTTTCAACTTACTAGCCAAGAGGCTAGTGACAACTTGGATGTTATGACAATTTCAGTTTGTTTACTAGCCAAACTGGTTAGTGGAAATTGAAAACCACTAGCCAAAACTGAATTTCTACTAGTCTGTGGCTAGTTGGCTACTGTTGGTGCCGAGCCCTGTAAATTCACATTCTCAATTTTGATGTACAAGATTTGATAAGACTTAATTTGAACAGAAATCATTGACATTATTTTTTAGCCTTATGCTGGTATTCAAGTTTGGAAGGCAGTTGGCGAGTGAATGTCCATACAGATATGGAACTGGACAGCATTCTTATTTAGCCCCCATTGCAAGCTTTTCAGGTACTCAAGCTGCTCCCTCAACAAGTCCATCTTTACTTTCTTTCTTTCTGAGGCCAACCAACCCTCTTTCACACAGGGAAGGTGATGGGATATAAAATATTCTATGGTAATGCTGGCCAGGAATAAAAGATATGGTAAAAAAATTATGACACTTCTGTGGTTGTGTTGATGTACACAGTGAAAGTTACATAAAACCCAGTCTTAGGTAACTCAGCACAGTCTCTTTCTTTCCCTGCAACTTGAGACTTAACCAATTTCTTTCTGATGCAAAATTAACAAGAGCTTTCTTACCCTTGAGATGCAGATCTCGGCTCAAGAAGATTACCTGCAAAACAGTTTGTTAGGGAATCAATTTACCAACTGCTAGAAACTACCAATAAAAGGATGAATTTCAGTGCAGCTGAACATGCAGCAGGTAAAATCTGTATTTTTTTCATTATTATTTTTAAAAACCTACTATTCTCTTGATCCTTGGGCCAGGAATTCTTCCAATCTTCTACAAAGAATTCTCTACAGAAAGAAAGCACATGTATTGTATCACTTAACAGGATTAGGTGAATTCAACTTTTACCAAGACATGATTTCACATTTGTTACAATAATAAGTAAAACAACCCTTCTAAATCTGACTCAGTCAAGTAAAACTTCTTGTAGACTCAGTCAAGTAAAACTTCTTGTAGAGTTATGTCAATTCCTTCAAAGGACATTTATCATTGACCACAAGTTTTTCCAAAAGTTTCATTCAAAAGTCTCCTTCATCATTTTTTCATTACTCTTGGGGATTCAGGTTAGCCAGCTTCAAATGCATCACCTCAGTTATAGTGTTAAATAACAAAAGGTAACTTACTTGATGTCATTCTTCTCTGCAAAGCTGACTCTCCTTCCAGAGGATCGTCTAGATTTTTTGGATGTGCTTCTGTTACATAAAAAGAAAACAAAACAAAACAAACCAGGATTAACGAATAAGACCAACCAACAATTGCTCAATGTTACAGCCATTTGCTTGGGCAGTTGTTGCCTTGAGAATGATACTGACAGATGTTTTCTTTTGTTCTCAAAGAAATTTGACCCCATTTCTGTGAAACCTACATTTAGCAGTTGCCCCACCAATCTCTATGGGTGATCACTAAATACAGGTTTAACTGCAATTAAAATTCTGTGTCCACATTAAAAAGGAGGAATAGCAGTCACATTTAGGGAATGTGTGTCAAAAGATGGAGATGCTCAATGGCAGCAGACTTTGTATATGAAAGTATTTTAACTTTCTTCTTAAAACCGAAGCCAGCCTGTTTAATCAGAAAATTCTGCCAAGTAGCCAGAAGTTTCACCAATCACCTACACTTAATTAACACCCAGTTCCATGCTTTTTCTTACCTTCCATTATCATCCAATGAATTTGGATCCAAATCTTCTAAGACACCAGCTTTCAATGGAGATTTTGTGGCCTTCAAAATCTATTTATGCATGACATATGAAAAGGTTATGTGTAGGGAAAAATCCTCACAAGATCTTCATTAGAAAAAGATAATTATATAAACTGAAATAAGCAAAGGTTCAATAGCAAAAATGTTTCTTCAAAAGAGGGAGCTCATTTCTTGCCCCTAGACACTTTCTTTAGGAAGCATATTTATGTGAAGTGCACAAATGATTGCTTCTTCTCAGGCAAGTTGTGCTACTCACTATGATTGTTTGAATTTATTGGCAGATGAATTGCCCTCCAGTATATACATCAAGAGCAAGTTTACTGTGTTTTTTTTTTGTGTCTGTTTGTTTTTTTAGGGAGGGGAAGATTGCAATGTTCCTAATGGATTGCAGTATGCATCCTGTAAGCCACTACATGAAAGATCATCTTAACAAAACTAATGTGTCATTAAAGGCAATTGCCAATTCTAAGCCTGCATGGTTCTTTTTCTTTCTTTTTAAGCGCAACGAAAAAACATATCATATTATGTCAGCATGTTGTCTTCCTGAAGTCAATCAAAATGTTATGATACTGACTCACTGTCACCAGAAACCTGGTGAACTATTTATGCAGTCAAATCAGAACAGCTCAGGGCAGGGCGGTATTTTGTAATTTACAATGAGAAACCATGGTAAGATTTCCACACAGCCCCACACTTCATTATGCAGACAGCTCTTGGATAAAGAAAGCAATGGCGTAAACAATAAATTGCCTTTGGAGAACTTTGGAGACGGCTTTGTTTTACAAATTAAAGTAGGGAGTTGATGCTGTATGGAAATCTTACCGAAACCATGTTTAGATCGAATGTTTGCACAAATTAACTTACTCACCGAAGATCGGCGGCTCGAAGATTTTCTTTTACCACCAATGGTGATCCTGCAAACGCAAATTCAAATGTATTTAATTTCCTTTGGATTTTTTCCCTTTAATGAAACTTGTTATGGATTAATAACTAAACTCACCTTTCGTTTGGGCTAGTTGTACGTCTACTATAAATGTAAAATATAATTCGGTTATAGAAATGAAAATATTAGCCAAACCAATACTTTCATTCCAAAATATAACGAACAAGTAACACAGATTTACGTTCTAGCTTCTGTACTGCTTAACAAAGGTAATACGATGCTATATCCGTTAAAAACGGATATAAACCGAAAATAAGGAAACATTGGCAAGGAACTTATGGATTCTAGAAGATACAGTTAAAATCAGGCTAAAATTTACCGATTTTCAGAGTCTTCCCTCGATGTTAAAGCTTCCATCTCGAATTATCAATTTATTGACGGTTGAAAACAAAAACTCAAATTCAGCGCCAATCGCGCCAAGGTGAAGAAGCGACTCGCGCGCATCAACACCTCGCTCTTAACCGCTTTCTAACAAGATCGCGGTTTCTCAACCTATCAATCATGGCGGATGTTTCGTGTGTTTTAATCAAGAGATGTAACTCCGACTGGAGCTGTTGCGGTATCGTTTTAGACAGTGATAACGGCATTTTGTTAACAGTTGCGTCTCTATTTAATGATATTTTGCATCAAAATGAAAGGCAGCGGACAATTTCCGAGGATTCCCCCGTCCTTGCTGGTTCGATGTCGCCGAATTATGACGAAATCGCCGTCGAAGTTATTTTTCGAAGTCACACAGACGAAGAACTTAGAACACTCAAAGGCTACGTGATCTTGTTTTGGAGAGATTACGGACTACATAGAATTGCTGAACGCATTTTTCCGACATCAGAATGGAAATTCGAATCACTTGGTCATGATCTGAAATATCTTCAAGGAGCATCCGATGAAGAACCAGGCAGCCTGCATCAAACCACCTTATCGGATTTTGCTCTGATCAAAATAAGAGATCCTGAGAATTCCTTCTCATCTTGTAGTTCGGTTAATCTGAGAACACTGCGTGGCTTTGAACACCCCAAAATAGGCGATTCTTTGTCTGTTGTTGGCACACCTTTCGGGTGTGAATGCCCCTCAGTTTTCTTCAACAGCGTTTCCAAAGGGATCGTGTCTAACGTCCTTGGTCGTCACAGTGAAATGATCATCACTGATGCCCGTTGTGTTCCAGGCTGTGAAGGATGTGCATTGTACACTTTCAACCACAAGCATGGATTATTGAAGAATGGAGATCTTTATGGAATTGTTCTTGCACCATTTTGTTGGCGGAATGGCGAGTGGGTAGGAATAACATTAGCAAGTTCACTGTGGTATGTTCTACATAATTTGTCTCAACTTTTTAGGAGAAACATATCTTTGATTCCGCACAAGTTAACAGGAATTCTAGCCAATGTGTTAGACATCCAGGCCAAAACACAGACTCAGCTGGAGGTCATTGCAGAAGACAACATGTGTATGTACAAAGGTGAAAGCTCAACTGTTATACATGCAGATCAAGACAGTCTTAGCCATCAGGACATTGTAAAGACAGCTATTTCAAGTGTTGTAATGGTTCAATGTGGTAACAGATGGGGCTCGGGCATTATCATAGACAAAGAGGATGGTCTCATCGTAACCTGTAGTCATGTGGTTAGAAATTGTCAGAACCCCCTTATTGTGTTGGGAAGCAGTAACACTGTACAGTATTTCAAGGGCAAGGACAAAGACGAGCTATCTGGGAACCATGAAAGTAGTATTCATCAGAAAGTACAGGTCCTCTTTGCCACTCAAGAAGATAGCCCTTTAGATTTTGCGTTGTTGAAAATGCGACTAAATCATCAGTTAAGATCTCTTAAATCAAGGCTAGGGAGTAATGTTGTGCAGAGAAAGCTAGCTGAATTCTACACCAAACCTGTTTATTGGAAAGGCGAGGATGTCCTTGTTATTGGTTTTCCACTGTTTGCGAGCCACCTGAATACAGGAGCATCAGTTGTTTCAGGGGTAATATCAAACATTGTGCGTGTTCAGAACCAGACAGTGTTACTTCAGTCAACTGCAGCAGCTCATTGTGGTGCAAGTGGAGGGGCACTGGTGTCCACTGAGACTGGGGAACTGTTAGGAATGGTAACAAGTCACGTTAAAGATGCAAACATGTCATGCGCCTTCCCTCATGTGAACTTTAGCATCCCAGCTGACTTACTACATAAACTTGTTTCATCAGTAAAGAGGGGAGTGGTTGAAAATACTTTGCAAACTCTAGTCTCAGTTGACATGAAAAATATTTGGCAATTAGAAAAAAATTTTGGGGACAAGCCTCGCATTACTAGCAAACTATGAGAAGCTATTTAACCTTTCTTTCATGGAAGTGCCCCAAAAAGGAAATTCTCTTTACAAAATTTCTACATTCTCAAGAAAAAAGCTTATGAGGATAGGGTAAAATGATCGACATAGGGAAGTTAGATGATTTCTCATTAAATTCTCAAAGCTTGAATAGTAGCAAGTGTATGACAGACAGTGAAGAGAATTGATGCCTTGATCAAGGATTGAAAGGGTTCATCTTTTAAGCTTTTGGTTTCTGTATCATGAAGACAAAGGGTATCAGAAGTAAAGGTAATGATTGTATTCTGTGGGATTGTTATTTATCATATGATCATATGACTTTTCTGGCCATGCTCACTTAATTCCATAGAAAACCATAGTGAAAGCTGACGTGTAGGGACGGACGGGTCCAGCTAAAGCCGTCCGGCGCCACACTCAGTCAACCTGTATTAAGCAGTCGGTTGTGAAAGTCCCGAAATTTTTTCCCCTAAAGTACTATAATTGTCACTTCTACTAAGCAGTCGTAGCCACCCTGCACTAAATCCCAACGACTTGTTCAAATTGTTTTCCACCTGCATTGAACGGTCACTTAAAGCGGAACCACTCAATAGTCCTTTTTAACAGTTGTGGGCTTGGTGGCCAAGCCTTTGAACAGGAGTGAGGCTAAGGGTGACCTTGTTATGATAGAGATGTTGCTGCTTTTCAAATGCAAATTTCTTTGTTATCATGCTAAGTAGATACAGGTCTCTATCGCAACAGGGTCACCCTTAGCCTCACTCCTGTTCAAAGCCTTGGCCACCAAGCCCACAACTGTAAAAGGGACTATTGAAACCAACATATTTCTCTCACGTCAAATTTATTCCATTTTTATCTCCCGATATCGATGACATATATTATCATTGCAGCTTATCTTTCTTTCGAACAGCTTTGTTGTAAAAAAGGAAAAAAAAAACATTGTTTAAGTTGAAACAGAACAGGAACAGGCAACAGAAAGGGGAAAGTACAACACGTTTTTCGATGAATTTCAGCTTTCTCGTTCTGACTCGAAAAAACAAAGGAAAAGTTGCTATGGTAGAATTTTTTTAAGGATGTATTACTTACGCACGTCTATCTCGTCTTGTTTAGGTTGCAGTAAAATTTTCGAAATTTTCCGGCAGCACTTAGTGGTCATATGATAAAATACTTATTGACCGAGTTTGATCTGAAAGGACATAAACGTTGCTTCAAGTTTGCAGGAACAGTTATCCCGGGCTCAAATGAAAGTGGGTAAAATGACAGTAGGTGCTTGACAGAAATCTAGAGTAAATCGGGTGACGCTATATCGAAGGCGTTCGTCGAGGGTAAGAATAAACAGTAATTTTGGTCAGCGGGAAAATTATGAAACCCGCGAATATTGCGAAATCCCGCGAAAGGATGACATTTCAAAACTGAAGACAATTTTTGACTAAGACACTAGAATGCGTAATGATAGTGACGACTCAGTAAATATATGAGAATAATATATGTGTACCGCGCTTTCGTAAAATGTATGAAAGCGTTCCTCGCAGTAATAAACCCTACTTATCTAGTAGGTGGAAATAAGGCCTGAAAAAATTTTAGGCCCGTATGGGATTTGAACCTATGACCTCTGCGATACCGGTGCAGTGCTCAACAAACTGAGCTAACAAGCCAACTGGGAGCAGGTCATTATGTTGGTTCGTATTAAACCCGTTAATGAATTTGAATAAATGAAAATCATATATGTGTACTGCGGTTTCATAAAATATATGAAAGCGTCCCTCGCAGTAATAAACCCCATTTATCTAGTAGCGACTAAGTACTGTAGATCGACATGACTTATTGACTTGGCCTGTTCTACCAACAGAAGGGCGAACATGATAGGCATGCAATGGCTACTTTCAGTATTTATAACAAGTGTAAAATTATTATGTCGCAAGTGAAAAAAGCTGTTCCTTCAATTTAAAACGGCAGTCACTTTGAGAATAAAGTAACCCTTTATTTGCCTGTCATGATATTTGTAGTGAGGCCGCTGACGCTAAAACGGGCCGGCTTTCTCTCTCATGACCTTGCATCGAGCCGGTGCACTTTAAACAGAAGGATGGGTACAACTGCGGAATTCTCATTTGTCTCGTAAGTAGCTAACTCGCTCTGCGCCCACACGCGACATTTAGTTTTAAGTTCAATACAGAAGTCACTATTCTCATTACATCATGAGGTGTTAAGGTACGAAATATTTACCCTCACAAGGTAACTAGGAAGAAAGTGCATTCGATTAAATATACCTTAGCAACCACTGAATTATTTCTGCCTCAAAAGGAACTTAACGGACTATTGCATATTCTTCAGGTTTTCCTTTCCCTACTTTTGTTTGCTTTTAAAAAATTCCTATCAACGTTTCAATTTGTTTTCGCTTATTTTGCGGTTGTTGCTTATGTTTTCCCTTTTCAAATTTGCGCGGGAAATTGGCGCGCGGCCGGCCGGCCAGAAGTTGATTTCCCTTGTGCATGCCCGGCGTTTGACCACTTGTGTCGTAAGGAGGCTAAAAATATAAACAAAAAGTCCACGTACAATCTCTGTATTTTACTTTGATTTTATGACAATCCACGTACGTCTCTAGTTGATTATATATATATATATATATATATATATATATATATATATATAAAAGGCTCTTTCGCTCATGTTATTTACGCTATCAATGCATTACTCATCACTAAGAGAGTATTTTCTCTTGTCTTTACTAATCAGCGACAGTGGTAACCCAAGTGCCTGCACTCTTGTTTGATTGTGGGAAATCGGGAGCACTTTTTTCCGTCAAATTACGTATCAACATTGGGCAAATCCTGTCCTCTTAGGGAACGCCACTGTCCTGAGGAAAGAAGCGACTGCGCATGACTTGTGGATGGAGCAACTCTGTCCCTACTTCTAACTAGGGAGCTTTAGCAACAGGGAATTTAAGCAAACCACGACGGCGACGACAAAAAGAACGTAGAAAAACAATAGATCTAATTGGCAGAACAATAGCCCAGCACGTTCGTTTTAAAACTTTGTACATTTCTCATTTCATGAGAGGTTGGCTATGCAGTGCCGACGAGCTCTAAAGAGAGCGAAACAACTGTCCACTGCTGCCGCTTCCAAGGAACCAACGCTGCGCATGCGTAGTTGCTTCCATTTCTTAGCCGTCCTTTGCAAAACAATAACGTGAAATCCCCGAAATTTGCGTCGTCTGCGAACCGAAACCGCGGCGACAAACTATTTTAATTTACATTTGGAACTCAACGTTACTTTTAAGCGTTATGTTGAGTTTCGAGGTCTGGCGCCCTATGAGACAGTAAAGACATGCAGCCATTTTCGTAATTCTAACTGAAGGTAGAAACTCATTTTTTAACCGACGTCTTCCGTGGCGTTGCTGTCATGACTGCTTAAGTTCCCTAACGGCGACGGCAACGAAAACGTCGTGTCGAAATCTAACTTAATTTTCGTTTTTGTAACTCTTTCGAGGTTATTCCAATGTGTTTTACTCGGAAAATGATGGCGAACTATTCAGGGACTATATCACTACGAAAGGCGTTAAAGTAAGGAGAAAGAAAGAAAAATTAACCGTCATGCGCTCACGTTCTCGAGAAAACCTAAAGTTTGGTTATTTCACGTTGTTCTTTTGCCGAGAACGGCAAAGAAATGTACCAAAATGTTAAACGCACGTCGTCGTGCTTAAGCTCCCTACTGACTAATTGGAGCGGACTCGCGACTTTTGTGACTGTGTCCTAACCTGATGTTCACACATGGCAACTTTATTATTACTGCTGATTAATTCATAGTTTCCTGTTTCCTCTTCCAAAGCCTTAATATCAAGGCTCCTTGGAAATTCTTGCGCGTTTGAGGCAGTCCGATGCGGCGAAACGTCCTCAAGCGGTATATTAGAGACCTTTAGATTCGATGACGACTTCGAGGACGAATCTAAAGGTCTCTATTCTGCGCGGTGTCGACAGAGTGATTTCTCTCCAGGCATGAAGATTTAAAGCAAGGAAGAAATCTCAGAAAATCTTCGCTGATATTAGAATAAATGAAAGGGTTTGTTACTTGATTCAATAACGTGAGAATTCTGGTAACTATTCATTCGTTCATTTGCCTGGTGAATTGTAATATAAGTTTCCATATTATCAGCTTGCGTTCTTAAAAAGATTTTGATGCTGCAATAAGATTTTAAAACGTAGATAACTGTTAAGCTCAATAACACCAGCGTTATTGGTGTGGTTGGAGACATTTGGTTGGCAATAACTCTTGTGATGGTTCGTGGAGGCCCAAAAGTGAACGGTACTTCAAGAAAAATGTAGAACGCGCTGCCAATGATGCGCAAGTATATTGACAAAGTCACACAAACACATTTCCTCAGTCTCTGGATAGTAACAACTTGTGAATGAAACGCACGAATTGTTGCATCGCGGCGTATCAAGGCGAGCAGAATCAAACATGCACAGCTCTTCCACATCGTGGCATTTTTCAAACAAATGGAGACGATTTGTAAAATGTGGACAACTTTGTCGTTCGATACTTCACCCGATGCCATTACAAGTAGCATCGGAAATTTTACCAAACAAGATATCAAATCAAAAAGGGCCAAGTGAAGGAGAGTCCACTTGGTTACTTGGTTGAAAATGTGCTGATGGCGTCTTAGAACTTGCAGGACATTTATATTTCCTGAAACTCCCACTACGAAGAAGAGCGGAATGAAAATGCTTCTTACCACTTTACACACCATGCTGGGCCCATTTTCTGTAGAGGTCTTGTAGTTTTCTTGGAAATTAGCCACCATTGTGATATTCTTGTTATTTAATTCCAGCTAAAGATGTAAATGTATCTCATTAGGAAATAACCAAGCAGTGGCGGATCCAGCCTTAAGCTAAGGGGGGTGGGGAAGGGGCATTTTTGTGCGAGTACACCTGCCGGCTCTTCTTCCTTCTGTAATTTTTTCAGTTTAGATCCGCCGCTGCAGAGATCATGCTACCAGCGCCTTGACTGGTCAAAAACCTATCGTTCATTGCATTAGCAAACCCATACAAAATCGAATTATATTTTAAAAAAGCAATAGAACACACTTTCTATCGGTTTTCCAGGGAAATAACCCAATTGGGATGCCGGGAGAACACTCGAAAAGTTTGTAAATCGCTTTTCTTTTTCTTTTTTCATAAAAACGTATAACCAATGGCTAGTAAGTTTCTCAAATTATGTCGGAGTTTTGATCAATTAATGTCATTCAATTCTGTCAATAATCATATTCGGGATTAATAAATCAGACTCCCGCCCGCAATCACTCGATTTGCTAATCATTCATAGGACCATAGACCGAGTTCGGCCCGACAGAGCTGAATAACGTATACGCATGCGCCAGGTTTTGCCGCGGAAACACGGATTTTTAGTCGTTCGCATGGTTGATTTCCTATTCTGTTGCTTCGAGGCGTTGTTTTCCTTGCCGCTTTTCTTTTACAGAACAACCTCCAAAAATTTGGTACACCCCCTAAAAATTTTAAAAAATTAATTTTCTCCTTTAAACCTTTGGAAATAGGAAAGTGCCTTCGACGAAAACAGAGTTTCTCGGTTTTAAAGGTCAACCCTTATTATTTTCCGCTAATTTCGCTCAATTTTAGACCTAGAACACTTGAGCCCGCGTTGTTGACCGCATACCCGCTGACGTAGCATTTCATTATTCAGCTCTGTCGTTCGGCCCCACTCTGTTGTAATACCATAACTAATCAGTTCTGTAAAATAATAACGCGATCTTTGAACAGTGGCGACCAATTCATCATTCAAGTTCTTTTGGAATTTAACGCCGTCCTCTTCGATACCGGATTAGGACACAGTGGTTCTTGATAAATGCGATTACGGAATTAAAATTCTATTCTAGTATGGGTCGGGAGATCACTCACGTTAGATATAATGAACCATGCAGGATCCTGATTTTTCTGGAATTGACGCGAAAATTCGACCTCAGGTCTACGG
The DNA here is from genome assembly GCF_964205215.1 of Stylophora pistillata. Lineage (NCBI taxonomy): Eukaryota > Metazoa > Cnidaria > Anthozoa > Scleractinia > Pocilloporidae > Stylophora > Stylophora pistillata. Next base: position 2,704,781 of record NC_142532.1, on the reverse strand, counting down.
ATACATGCTCCTTAATATTAACAAAACTTTAAAGGGAACATTTGACTCCTTTTATGATTAATCAACGTCACTAATCCTCCTTACTTTCCACATTACTGCACTTCCGATAGAAGAAAACGGTTCGCTAATCGAAGACTGGTTTCACGAAAACCAAACGGATATTTGCTAAATACGATTTTGCATTCATTACACTCTAGTGAACACCCTCATTTCCAACAAGCGCACATCGCTTTTGACAATTAGACCTGCTAAAAAAATTCAGCTGTCTAGAGAACAATTCTTTGCTTCAATTTAGTTCGTCTGATGAACATCTTTCTCCATTTTAATCTGCCATACCACTCTATTCAACCAACATGACCGTGTTTTGGTCAAGCCAACGCAAGAAATTAAATACTTGGTATTCTTGTTCGTGAGCTTGATCCTCGGACCGTGTTTTAGTTGATCATGCAGGAAATATTGATGTTCGCAGATAATCAGTGAGTTTTAGCATGACTTGATTCGGTCACTGAGTGAACATACGTGACATTGGTTTTCACTCAGAGTGAGTTTTAGCGTCAAGTCAAAACAGAAAACAGTTTGTAGTGAGTTTCATTGCCGAATCAGTTTTAGTCAAGTTGACCGGCAAGAAAGATTGGCGTTCATTTTACTCAGTTTAAGCATAACCCTTTTCTGGTCAATTAATTACAAGAAATCATGACGTTCATTGTTAGAGATGTTAACCTTGACATGTACTGAAAGCAAAAATCACCAAAAATTAAGTGAAAAAAATGAAGGTAGATGGTTAAGAAGTGTAAGTTTTGCCGTTCGCCGTAAGTGTCATGGCAACCCTCTATTACCATAGTACATTAATTTGAAGAATACATGAAGAAACTGATATATATTCATAAAAAGACGATGATGTATCGAGAAAGGACACCATTTTCAACCATTTTGGATGCGTGAACATGTCATTACTCACCTCCAAGGGGTAAAATCTACGGCATCTCACTCATAAATACTACATCTTGTTTGTTTGAAGAGATCCTTTTGTTTGAGATCGTTTACAATTTACCATCAAAAGGGATTGAAATCACAGATAAATGTAAGTCTCGAGTCCGAATGAAATTCTATGTTGCTCCTGTTCGAGCCTTTGAAATGTACCGCCTTCGTTACATAACAAGTTCATACGTCTCAGTTGTCATGGTGACGTGTAGGCTCACGTCCAAGAACAACGTGCCAAGAATCCCTTTTAGCAGAAGGGATAATTATTGACTAGCGCCTGCGATCCTCTCTCTCTACACTGCCTCTTGTTTATCAGTTCTTTAAACTTCGTCCAAGCCTGGTGGAATGGCTGGGTGGAATCGCGGTGTGTTCCAACGCGTGATTCACGCGCAATCCCCGCTCGATTATCTCCTGTCTCCCGCGATATCTTCATTTCGATTACAGTCGACTCCCGATGACTCGAACCTTCAAGGGAAATTGAAAAAGGTTCAAGTTATCGGGAGTTCGAGTTATCGGGATTTGAGAAAAAATGACCAGAAATAAGTGGAAAAAAGGTGTTAAATGTTTTTCTTTATATGCAGTGTACATTTTAATCAAATTTGATTACAGTATAGAGAAGCCGAGTGAAAAAAGAGACAATACATCTCTAAATTACTGTATAAATCGGAACGTAACATAATGTGAAAAATATAACAAAGGAATGCAGCGGGGAGAGGTCCAGTAACTGCGAACCGTACAGTTTTTTTTAAAGAGAAAAATGTCGGACTACTGGCACAAGACAAGACAAGACAACTTCATTTAGCCAGGGTGGCCCAGTCAGCTGCGAGGCTGGTATCCTTAGGGGCCCTGGTTTCTATAAAATTTACATATACACATTTCCAATAAAATTACAAAGTTGAATAAAATTTGCTAAGATTAAAAGAGGGGATAAAATCAGATAAAATGTCCTTTAAGAAGGCGTTTAAAAGTTTCTAGAGAACTTGCCTCTTTGATTTTGCTTGGCAGTGAATTAAAGGCTAAACGTCCTGAATTTTTAAAAGTTCGCCCTCCAAGAACAAGATTTGTTTTACTGGGCGAATATTTCTCCTCTGCCTGGTGTTATAATTGTGTACGTCACTGTTAACTTTAAAATAGTTTTTTGAGTATGTAGGAACGAGATTCCGTAAACATTTACATACTAAAATACATTTGTGTATTTTTCGCAGTGTTTCTAAATCTGGCCAATTTACAATATTTCGGGCTGTCCTTGTACTTCTCTGACAGGTGACGATTTTCGCGGCTCGATTTTGTAATCGTTGCAGACTAGTGATGCTGATCTCGGTTAGTTCACCCCAGGCTGTGTCTGCGTAGCTGAAAACTGGTTCAATAATGCATTTTTATACCGCTTGAGCTCTTTGTAGAGTGAGACTGGAGCGGATTCGTCTGAGGAGACCGAGTCGCTTGGATACTTTCTCGTGAACATCTTCAGCATGTGCTTTCCATTTCAGTTCCTCATCGAGGGTAACGCCCAAGTATGTGAATTTACTGACCATCTCGACATTGGTACCACTTATGATGATGTTAAAGTTTGCGACGGTTTCCAGCCTTTGTCTCGTCCCGAAAAGCATTCCCTTTGTTTTGTCTTTGTTCAGAACCAGTCGATTTATTTCCATCCAAGTTACAACCGGTTCTAGGTCTTCTTGTAGGGCCTTCTTTATCTCCTTTGGGTTTGCACCTGAGCAATAGATGACTGTATCATCAGCATACATACTGATGTGCGTGTTTTTGAGACAGCTTGGCAGCTCATTGATGTGTATAACGAAAAGTAGTGGTCCCAGCTGGGATCCCTGTGGGACACCATACTTAATGGGGAGGCTTAAAGACAAGTCCTGTACAAATCGTACTCGTTGTGTACGAGATCCTAGATAGTTCTGGAACCATGTGAGGCTTTTCCCTCTGACACCATAGTGCTCTAACTTCTGTAACAAATAGTTATGGTCAACTAGGTCGAAAGCCTTCTTTAGGTCAATGAAGACAGAGCCAGTCATTTGTTGTTTATCCATGTGTTCCAAAATCTGATCAGTGAGATAAGTCACAGCAGTTTCGCTGAGTAGAATGTCCTTTTCGGAATCCAGATTGGTACACTGACAGAACTTCGTTTGCTTCAAGATATTACACAAGCTGTACTTGGATTACACGTTCCATAATCTTGGAGACCAGGGGCAACACGGATATTGGCCTATAGTTACTTTCTTCGTTTCTTTTGCCGTTCTTGAATATAGGCGTAACTTTCGCTTCTTTGAGTTCTGGTGGAATTTCACCAGTTGAAATAGTCAAATTTATGATGTAAGTAATGGGTTTCGCTATCACAGGAGCTGCATCCTTTAAAAGTCTTGCAGACATTCCATCTAAACCAATGGTTTTCTTTGATTTAAGTCTCTTCAGTTCGTCACAGACAAACTTTTCGTTCACTTCTTCCATAGAAAAGTTTTTGTTTACTCTGGGTGTTTGTGGTTTTATGAAAGTGCTTAGTCGAAAACGTTCACACAGTTTGCCGGCGATGGAAGTGAAGAAGTGATTGAACTTTGATGCAGACAAGATGCTGATTTTTGACGCATCGGCAGTTTTCTTGTTTGGCATGATTTCTTTCAGGGTTTTCCACATCGTTTTAGGATCTTGGGTTTCAGGTTTTTTTCACAAATAAACTCATGTGATTTAAAAAGGAGTTAGGAAGCAACACTTTGTGAAAACCAACTTGAACTGAACTGACACGTTTGTGTAATGTAAAAGAAAGGAAACAGTTCACACGGCTGCTTCAAAGTAAATTGAAGATTTTGGACAACAGTGTCTTGACTTGTCACGTATTGACAGACATGGTTCGAGTTATCGAGGGTAAAATTATATAGAAAATGACCTGAAGGGAAACGAAAATTGGTTCGAGTTAGCGGGAGTTTCGAGTTATCGAGGGTTCGAGTTACCGAGGGTAAAATTACATTGAATTTATGACGGAAATCCATGGGAAATCGATTTTGGTTCAAGTTAGCGCGAGGTTCGAGTTAGCGAGGGTTCGAGTTATAGGGAGTCGACTGTATCTCCATTTATCTCACGGCTCGAGGATTTGAAATGACGGACCTTCGTTACATAATAGGTTAATAAGTCTCCGACCTAATGGTTTTGTGTGCACGTCAGGCACGTGTCCAAGAACGTGCTCGAATTTCAGGTTTCGAAAGAAAATCTGGGTACACGACCAAGGGTTGATCGTCTGCCAATGAGCGCCCGCGATCCTCTCTACGCAGCGTGATGTTCATCAGCGCAGGAGTTCGTTTAACCTCGTCCGAGGTGGAATCGCGGTGTGTTCCGACGCGCAAGCCATGCTTGGCTATCGTTACTTTAATATGCACTCCACATTAAAGTATACTCCAGGTCGTGTCAATAATAGAATTATACAAATTTAGGATAACAATTGGAAAAGGAGCCACAGAAGGATTTTTAGTCCCCATGAGGAATCAAACCTCAGACCTTCGGATTCCACACTATGATGATCTATCACTGAGTGCTAGATCATTACCGGTGAGATCCATATATGACATGCATGCCTCCTGTATCATGCAAGGATCAGCAAAGTCGCAAGCGTCACGAATTCTTTCTTTGTCACGCTCTTGTGAAAAGATGAAAAAGGTTCTTTTTCTATTTCCTTGTCAGGTCGAGCTCAGAATCTACTCTCTCTCTGATACTCTATACGGTTGTTCGGTAAATTAAAAAGGAAAATTATAAACACTGGTGCGCAGTCGTAATCGACATAAAAGTAAAAAATAAAAAGGTGAACAAGATTACTTCTACATGCACTAGTGACATTAATTGAGAATTGCAACGTGCACGCCAATCAATGTTCACTTTCAGTGAATGCAAAAGCCGACATCTCAACGAAGTTCTTCGAATGTTGTCGAAGTGCAACGAACCTAGTGTAACCTTCGTAGCCTGCTCGTTTCCCTCCGGGATAAAACTGGGAACAAGATCAATCAGGTTTCACCCACCGTCTCATTCTCTTTCCCTTTTAATTCTAGTTTTATAAAAAAAATAAATAAATAAAAAAAAAAAAAACAGAAAATTGGTTCCTTGTTTTTCTCTGTTTTTATTATTTGAATACCTCGCTTTGCTTATAAAACTGCTTTACTTACCATACAAAGCATCTAATACAAAGCTTGCTATGGGCATTTTACATAACATTATGATTGCTATACTAGATACATTTAAGGTTCTTTTTAGACATTGAACTGATCAAGAACTTGTTTTGAACCAAGCAACCGATTATTACAAATGTACAGTATTCAAGAATTTAAGAAAGGTGGATCTTAAAATGCAAGAACATGCATGTCAACCAAACTAATTACATATCATTTACAGAAAGAATCCTCAAGTAATTGTGCTAAATCGTTCACGCAAAAAAAAATACATAAGAACGAAACTTGTCTAAAGCGGAAAAGAAGGGTATTCCAAAACCTTAATGGGAGAGGAGGCCCACTAGAAAAAGTGATCTGCAACCGAATAAAAAGTAACGTAAATTTTTAGCCAGACCCGAGGCTGGAGTTCCAATAAGTCACTTTTCATTGCTCCTCATGTTACTCGTGATTTCACAACAGTTTCTCAGGCATGCGAAGTACAATTTTGCTGGACGGGCTGGCTATCATATTCTCTTAGCTATGGGGCTCCGACTGCGTGCTTACTCGCACTGCGTGCCATTTATTCGAATATTTCTCAACGGTTTATCAGGCAGGTAAAGGATAATGTTGCTGGACGGGCTTGGTATCATATTTTCTTAGCCATTGGGCTCCGACTACGTGCTTACCTACACTGCGTGCCACGCAACTAATCAGCTTCGAAGGTAAAAGCTAGTTTGAGTTGAACAAAAACTTGTCGGGTTTGTCTGGAAGGTAACATGTTTGAAGAAGCGGGAAACCTTCCACAAGTATCTATGTACGTATTCAAAAATGTTTCAAACCGAGATGACAACGCTTTACAACTGCTTGCTGTTTAGCTGGTAGACAGTTATAAAAAGCATTGAACTAAATATCAACAGTTGTACATGTAAAATCTAACCGTGTAAAAAAAACAGGCATGACTTATGCGTGGAGCACCGCTGTCCTGGCTATTTGCTCTTTCCATTACAAAGATTATTTGAGACTTCAGTAAATGTTTCCTAAATTGTTTCCCGTTCTTTCTTTCGGACTTTCCCAGGTCCCCTTCCAAAGCCTGAATACCAGGTCTCAAAGAGAATTCTTGCACGCTGGAAGCGAATCTGTACGGCGAAACTTGTTCAACCGGTTTGCTTTGCGCGGTGTTGACAGAATGATTTCCCTCCAGACATGAGCATTTGAAAAAGTGAAGAAATCTCAGGAAGTCCTCGCTGATAGTAGAATATATAAATGGATTAGTGACTTGACTGAGTAGTGTAAAACCTCTTGCAATAACGCAAACATCGATGCTTATTGTTTCATGATTGGCAAGACGGCAGGAGGTACCGCTGTGACTGCCAATACGACTGCAACCTGCAACATGGCTCTACAGAGTCTCCTTTCATTTTCCCGTCGTGCATTTGTCTGGTAGATTATAATGTATGTCTCCATGTTGTCGGCTTGCGTCCTCAAAAAACTTTTGATGTTAAAATAGGATTTAATAACGTAGATGACTGTTAAAATGATTAACATCAGCATTATTGGCGTGCTTAAAGTCATTTGGTTGGCAATGATTCTTGTGGTCGTCCTTGGAGGTCCAAATGTGTACGGTACTTCAATGTGAACGTAGAAAGCGCTACAGATGATGCAAAAATATACCAACCATGTCACACAAAGGCTTTTCTGAAGCCGTGTAATGGTAATTGAGAAAGGAACGTTCGAATTGTTGCATCGCGACGTATTAATGCGAGAAGAATCAAACAAGCACAGTTCTTCCACACGGTGGCATTTGTAAAACAAACAGTAGTGATTTGTAAAATATGGACCGTTTCATCGTTAGCTATCCCTCCAACTGTTACTGCAAGGAGCATAGGAAAGTTCACCAGACAAGATATCAAATCAAAAATGGTCAAATGAACGAGGGTCCACTTTGTTGCTTGGTTGAAAATGTGTTCATTGCGCCGTAGAACTTGAAGGACGTGAAAATTTCCTGGTACACCCACCATGAAGAAGAGCGAAATAAAAATGCCACTTACCACTTTACACCCGACGGTTGGCCCTCCTTCGGAAGAAGTTTTGTAATTATCTAATCGGAAACTAGTTCCAAGGCTGATGCTATCGTTCAACTTCTTTCTAAAGATCATATAATTCCCGATACTCTGAATTAGTAAACGTTATCTGCTGAAATATAACCATCTGGGTTATACAAAATACATTTCATTAATATCCATTTAAGATCCACTATCCTTTCGAAAATTGTTCTTAAAGGATAAAGGACGCCGCCATTTCTGCTTAGCAACTCAGCCGCTTAGCTATGACGTAATTTGGTCTCCTGTTCAATCTCTTCTTCATCTGTTTTAACAATCAGAAGTTACACAAGAAAGAATTCTTGAATCAAAAAAAAGTTTTTCTTCGGGATGGGGAGATTAGCCGACCTTTTTAAGTTGCGCGTTTTGTGTTTACGTGTACAGCCAGGTTCCTCAACATGTTAACAGCTGCCGCCGAATTTGAATACATTTGAAGACAATTTTAAAATGCCTAGGTTAGAATTGGAAACTCTAAATACAGTCAAAAGCAAAGTGTTCAACACTCTTTTTAAAAGCAGCGATAATAATCATGTAGTTTCTGGAGCATACTTCTACCTTTCTCATTTAACCGTCCGATTCATGTGCTCTTTCTGTTTGAAGAAGCTTAAAGAGGGCACTTTCAATTTGCCATTTCAATTAGCGACAAATGCTTAAAAGAGCCGCTAAATTTGCGAAGCGACCAAGGTCCGAAATACGAGTTTACAGTGACCTTATGGAACGGTGGAACGGCGGAACGGCGGAATGGCGGAATAACCCGCAACGCGGAATGCCTTGTTATATGAAACAAAAGTCTCACAAAAATGAAATTGCAATAAAATAACGGAATGATTCATAATTAACTGGAAAAATCAACGTTAAAAATTAAAAGAAGAATAGTTTAATCGCAATGGGAGCCCAGAGAATTGACCGATAGAGCTAGCCCCTATAATATATTATTATCATCATTACTACTGTTATCATCATTATTAATATTCAGTATTATTATTATTGTTATTATTATTATTATTATTATTATTAATATAATTATTTGTTACCATTGGTGGTTGAGTGTCAATTAGTCACTACATTCTTGAATCATCCTTCCCTTGTGGAACAAGCCTTACTCATAAATGTGTGGGATGTGACGGGCAGTAGCCATATGCAGTCTTAACTGAATATTTTGGATATATCAACAAAGTTGAAATGGTAAATTGGCCACCGTAACGATTACAAAAACTGACGTTTCGAGCGTTAGCCCTTCGTCGGAGCGAATAGAAGAATTTTGGGTTGTGTGTGCTTTTAAAGGCAGAAAATCCGTTACCCCCCCCCCCCCCGACGCAGCCCCAAACAGTTTCTTTAGAAACTATCAGCCTTTATTAACTGCATATTTTTTTCTTTTTTTTGTTGTTGTTTTTTGTTTTGTTTTTCCGAGCGCGAAAGTGTGGCAATGCCGGAGAATCAACTCTTTCTCCTTTCTTTAGCTGCAAGCGCGAACATGTGGCAATTATGACGAATGAAACTCTTTTTATGGAGCCAGAAAAGCCCTTTTGTCTTTGGAAAGATCGCAAGCAAATCGAAAGTATATTAATACACATGGATCAGGGGCGGATCCAGGAATTTTTTATTGGGGGGGTCCAAACTTTGGTTCAGAAAGGACTGTTGGACTCTTTTGAGGCAAATGACTTCTCCCCCACACCCCCCACACCCCCTCCCACCAGTCGCGGTTGCACGTTATAATTCCTTGGCCGCTTACTGTTTACTTGGATTCATTAATTAAAAAAATCAGCCAGTTAAAAAGTGATATACGATCCTGTCGATGTAAGAATTTCAGTCTCAAAGTTGTAAGCGTCAGGTCTGTTAGAGGGGGGGGTCCGGACCCCCCGGATCCTCCCCCTGGATCCGCCACTGTGGAGGAGGGTACCAATGGGGTTAACCGTCACCCGTAAAATGGCCAAAAAATTTAACCTCTAAGCGTAAAATTTGACAAAGTTTAACCATTAGTCGTAAAAACATTAATCGTAAAAAATGTCTCCTTTTTACAATGTGTCAGTTTTTGTCATTTGGGGTGAACTGTAACCGTAAACAGTGGCGGATTCAGGGGGAGGGTCTGGGGGTTCCGGACCCCCCTATCAGACCTGACGCTTACAACTTTGAGACAGGATCATACATCACTTTTTAACTGGCTGATATTTTTAATCATTCCAAGTAAACGGTAAGCGGCCAAGGAATTATAACGTGCAACCGCGACTGGTGGGAGGGGGTGTGGGGGGTGTGGGGGAGAAGTAACTTGCCTCAAAAGAGTCCAACAGTCCTTTCTGAACCAAAGTTTGGACCCCCCCAATCAAAAATTCCTGGATCCGCCTCTGGTAAAAATGGCCATAACTTTAACCTTTAGCTGTGAAAGCCATCACCCCCAGTGAGCGGACCCTCATCTACGAAACGAGTAAACGAAAATCTCGGTGCCGGTGCTTAGCACCGTTTTAAAGCTATGAGACCTAAATGGTCGCTCTGACGGAGTAGAAACAAGAAAGCTGATGAACTGTCACATCCTTCAGAAAGACAATCATTTTGGAACCAGTTGCCGAATAAAATCGGTCTCCAATAGTACATTATGCAACCAACATGAACTTGTTCTAACTCACAGGAACAAAATACTGTTACATATTCCTATTTGAAAAGCAGGGATATTGCGAATCAGCGAAGGACTTGCTCTCTGCTAACGGGCAACGACGAGAAAACGACGAAACTGTCATGGCGAGAGACGGTTATGTCAATTCATAGAAGATCGATGACGCATGATACCTCGAGTTATGATAAGATATTTTCAGATTTTTGAGGCCAACTCCACTCACCTGAAACGGGGAAAATTCTGCAATACTTCACTCAGTGATGCCAGAGCTCGAAACAGTTTCTTCCGCTATTAAAGTTGTAATGGAAAACAAATTTTCTGCAGTGAACATTAGTCCTTCGTCCTCACTTGAGTCAGTGTGTCACTCCGTTCTTCACGCAATTTTTACGTCTGGTCTCAAGCTTTGAAGTACGCCGCTCCAATCACAGAAGGCTCAGTTTTATGGTCACGTGTAACAGCACATTTTGCGACTTACTATACATGAAAGACAAGAGCCCCATTTCAACAATTATTCCCCGAAGTGGAGGTGAATAGTAATTATTCACATTCGCCTAGAAGCCACCCTATGCTTTACCATGGATAAGTTAGGAACGACAGAATCTTTGCATAACGTGTAGGGTGAGCTGAAAGAGGAATTGGTCAACGCCACTAAAGGGGGGAAGGGTGGGGAAATTTGGAAACACCGTGGCGTCAGTAAAATTGGGAGAAGAGGGAGAGAGAGAGAGATAATGCACACAACGGTCTATAAAAGGTCTTGAGAATTTCCCTGGGGACTTATAAGGCCACTAGAATTTCTGCAACGAGAGTGCGGAGTTATCCGATTTACTGCGGCGGCTTTACGCGTAGGAGAGTTGTGGGGATATTTTCCATTTTCATGGACATTGAGTTTAAAAAAGTGTTTTAGTATAAACATAAAGAAATCAATAAAACCAATAAATTCTGTCAATATACTAGAAAATGGTCGGAAATTCTAATCTTTAAGCGCGATTTTGTCTCTTTGGTTGCGGAAGATTAATATTGCTTTTTATTCACTTCCAAACTAGCCACTCAGCGCGCGCGAAAGGCACTATTCATACGTGTAGTATATGCCAAAGAAATCGATGAGACGCACTTAACTTGGTACTTACGCGTAACCGTAGAATCGGGCACATTATGTGATGGCAGGTTATATAATGGGGCATTAGTTAAGATGCAGATATCACAAAACCTCGACTCATGACTAGTGACCAAAATCAAAATAAAGGGTCCAAAATCAGACACTAGATAGTGTCTTAAATCGTTTATAAAATGGGTTACTAGTGTCTGAAGTGGGTCACTAGAAGTCTAAAATCGGACACTAGTAACTAAAATCAGACACTAGATGGTGTCTCAAATTGGAATTCAGTATCTAAATTTGGTTAATAGTGTCCAAAATCGGACACAAGTGTCTATAGACGGAAACAAGTGTCTAAAAAATTAGACACTAGATAGTTTCTAAATCAGATCCCAGAGTCTAAATTGGGTTACTAATGTCTAAAATAGGCCACTGGTGTCTAAAATCAGACACTACTGTCTAAATGTTAGAATAGCAATAGTAATAGTAATAGTAATCAAAGTTTAATGTCTTTACGTGGGGCATGGTTACCCATATTGCCTGAGCCAGAGGCTCGTGTATGAAACGCAAGAAAACAACCCACCCATCCCACCCCAGGGGAGGACATCCATCACACAGTAATCTCGTGCGTGGGAAATTAACGTCTCCTACCCCTAACCCTGCAGGAGACGGGACCTCCATTTATTCTTCCCTATCCGAGAAGACTAGAATATCTAAACCATTTCTTGATGTTATAGAAAGGCAGCATATTCTTCTCAATTATTTTAAGACCTTGAGTGTTGGTCCGGACGGGGCTCGAACCCTCGACCTCCCGCACATCAGTCCAGCGCTCTATCCATGTTAGACACAAGTGTCTTAAGTCGGACACAAGTGTCCAAAATCAGACACCAGAGTCTAAAATAGGACACTGGGGTCTGAAATCGGACGCTGGTACCAAAAATCGGACATAAGTATAAAAAACCGGACATCAGTGTCTAAAGTCGGACACAAGTGTCCAAAAATTGTTCACTGGCGTCTAAATTGGACACTGATTTCTAAAATTGGACATTTGTATCTGAAATCAGACATTACTGTTTGAAATCGGATCCTGTTTTTTAAGTGTTGTTTTAGTGTCTAAAATCGGACACTGGTGATGATATTGGACATTGCTGTCAAAAATCGGACAATAGTGTCCATAGGCTCGATCTGAAATTGGACCCTTGTATCTAAAATCAGACACTGCCATTTGAAATCGGAAAGTAATGTTCAAAATCAGACGGTAGCAAATGTAGTAACAAATTAACTTTGAATCTTTCCAAAACTAAATATATTATATCTATACATCGGTAAAAGAAAAATCAAAATCTATATCTACTATTGAATATAACAATTATCTGTCTCTTTCTCCTCTTATTTATCCAAAATCGGACCGTACTAGTTTCCAAAATTTGACACTGTTATCTAAATATTTTATGGTATGTACATTTTTTTCATGGCATGTAAATATTTCATGTCTGTATAATGTGTTTTAAAGTATAAATCTAAAAGCGTTTGCAATGTCAACAAAAAAGGGGACATGGCCGTCTTGGCCTTGTCTTTTTCTTCAATGTTTTCTCTCCTTCTCGCAAGATCTTTTATGGAGCGTGGCTTTGTAACCGTGCCTCTATCGCTTTCTACAGTCACAGTTAAAACAAAGGTTCTAGCATATCTAAAAGTGCATAATCTGTTAAGCCTTGAATAGAGATCTAGAGATTCTTTATCTTTTAATAATTCAGGCGAAGTGCCTGCCAGCAAGTTTCTATCAAATCAGGAAAACTGCACTGAAACTGTTATTCACTGCTTATTCTAGCTTTCAAGTCTAACGGCTTAAAATAGCTTATTACCACTACAGTACAACTTCCTGTATTCAGTTTCCAAAATACTGGAATTAACCCTTGTGACTCAGAGTACTTTCAGATTTGGAAACTCCCACTCCCCCTTGACCATTTCCTGTGCGCGATCATCGAAGCTTTCCATATTCGGTTAGAATGCTGAAAGCATAAATCTTTGAAGATACTTCATTAATTGAAAGGAATATTTGGAAGCCAGATACGTTACAGCCATTGGAGTTGTGCGAGCGCTGAGTTTTTCAGCTTGGGCTTATGCCAAAAACATAATTTACTTGAGAAAATATCCGTTATTTTCACATTATTTTTATTATTTCTTTTATATTACGTTTCTCCGGAAGTTTAGTAATTCAGTCTTGTTTAGTAAGAGCCCTCTATCTGACCCACCGTTTTAGGGATGATGTGTTTATCGTTTCGAAGTGAGAGGGAGATTTTTTTTTCCCTCATAATTCGCGGCTTATCTGTTCGGGGTGACACTTTAAGATTATTGTCCCAAGTAACCAACATCATCTGTCATTAATTTATCAGCCAATCAGAGGAACGCGAAACAAGTTGGGCGCACGTGCAACCTGACACCACGTGGCATACTTTGATTTCTCCGCCTTTCTAGATCATGGCTCGTTTTTCATTGGTCGAGACAGAAAAAAAAAACAATTTTTCATTGGTTTTTCATAGGTTAAACAGAAAAAAAAAAGAAAAAACAATAGCCAAGCTTCCACGATTAAGTTCTTTTTTATTTGCTTTTATTAAACATGTAGATAAAACAATGTACATATAAATTTGCGCTTTGTGGCACAAGGAAATTCATGAAAGATGTACACATCGATTTTGTATTTCGCTTAGATTATTTTGTGATAAACAAAACCCACGTTTTGAATTTGTAACGCTTTGTTAAAAGCGACGCATAAATGGTAAACTAATTAAGCCATTTACGCGGAAGAAATTTTCTAAGTTTTGAACAGGGCAGGAACTAGAACATGCGACAGACTTTCAAGCCAGACCTCTAGTATTGGCTTCAGTGTAAAAATAACCACGACGACAAGCGGACATTCGCATAAATTAACAACCTCTCTGAGATAAACGAATTTAGTGAATATCATTGCTCAAACCTTTGAGCTAAATCACGATTTTGTATTTGCTGGCGAATGACTGTTTGAAGTTCTCCGCTTCAAATTTTGTTCATACGCCGTACATATATATATATATATATATTTTTTTTTTTTCGTAAATTAATGCACCCTTTGCGGTCAGGCCGCAAGGGTTATTAATCAAAACTTCATGAAATAAGGCCTTGACATGAGGGAATATGCCGTGAAGTTTTAACACACAGACAAAAATGAACAGAACTAGAAACCGCGTCATGGTTGAAAGCTATGTCAACATCAGAACCTTCGGTTCTCAGATTAATATTGGGCAATATTTATGGTTGTTAGAATTAAATTTGTAAACTTATGAGTTTTTTCATAGCTTTTTCGATCTTTTGAGTGCAAATCAATTCATATGAAAGACGGAGCAGATGTACATCACGAAAACAGTGGCTAAAAATATCTTCTGATTTTTGTGTGTTGTTTGATTCAGTTTTAACTCTGTTGATTTTCCGCAAAATGCTTGCTTTTGTTGCTAAGGAAACACAAAATATTGAACGGATACAATACAGAATTCATGCTTTTCTAATATAACCCAAATTTTTCGTAAAAAGGCTCTTGCATGTTTGAGATATTTTCACGAAATTTCTTAAAAACGCTTTATTTGAGCGCCATAGTTACGTGGTACGTTATCCGTTCCACTCTAATACATTTTCAAAGGAGTCCATTGAAACTTCACTGTTACAAGTAACGACATTTTTATATCTAGTGTTTCAAATTCAGTTACTCCTACTTAAAGTTTATGGAGGGAACGAATTGTTATATATGCGACAAAGATAAACCATTGGCGATTTTTTTTTGGTAACGATTTTCGACAGCTGTGAGACCAAATAAAAACAGAACTTCCCGTGAAAACACAATTGAAGAATTCAATCCATGTTATGTTGCTTTCATTTCCAGCTGAGAAGAAAACAGAAGACACGAATGTGCTTTTAATGAATGAAAGAACTTTGACAATTTGCTGTCACCCGTTCTTCTTAGAGCAGGTGTTGCTTTATTGTTTATTCCTCCAGATAACGTGGTTTTATTCTTGTCCACTAGTCTCAGTTTTTAGTAATGCTTCCGGCACGATGAAAGCCCAGACCAAGGTTTTAAAAGCGCATGTAATGCGTCCACTTTGCGTTAAATGCGACCACATTGTGAAGGGAAAATGCACTTTGTTTAAGACGAAGTCCACACATTTTGCGTCAACATTTTTGAGGTGCGATTCAATTATGACTGAAATGTTTACCCATAGCAACTCCGCGCTTCGCCTGCCTTAGATTACATGCTAATGATGGAAAATTCATGATTTGATTATGCTCAAGCACTGTGCATTAATTAAGAAGAAAATGTCTCTGAAATTCTGAAACAGTTTTAGCTCGAATCAGGAATTACTGAAACGACGCGAACGAACCCTATACACAAATGTACTTCCGCAGATTTGTCACAAAACTCTTGTAGATGTCATTTTGATTCACAATTCAAGGAACACTTCGAAAGCATGGCTTCATCAGTGAAATTACGGTGTTATTAAGCTTCCTAGCTACTTCATTTCTTAATTCTCGCGTTTTCTGTGGCGTCGTTTGATAGCGTCACTACGAAAGCGGTCAAATATTGCAGCACTTAAATATAGCGTGGCCATGTTGTGAAGCGAATACTCCTAATGTGTTTTCTCGATTCTCTCCAATCACGCGCCAAAGAATTTAAATTCTACTAAATGTATGTGAAATTTTTAATTTCTAGAAAGCATAATTTTTGGTTTCCTTCAGATGCCCTCAGGGCTATTTCCAACTGTGTTATTTTGTTGATTAAAACGATTCAGTTCTTGTAATGGCGGGTAGAGTGGTGACGCTTAACCCATTATGGACCAAGAAAAGAAAACCCTTTAAAAAAAGAAACCTCATGAGATATAAGAAGACATTGGAATAAATCACGCAAATTTAAACGGAAAATCTATGTTAGTTTTCTTAGCTAATCTTTTATACAAATGATGTTATCTATACCGCTTCCCCCGTAGTTTGAATTTCATGAATTTCAGCAAAAGCTATTAAGCCTTGTTTGATTCAGTTTTTGAGTTTACAGTTCCTAGTTACGCTAAATTAACCATGTTGAACAAATATTGAATTTTTATTTACAGAATGACTTTTCGCCCTTTTCCAACTCGATATACGTACTGGAAATAAAATATTTCCTTCCCATTCTGTTCAAAACGATGCCTATTATGTACTGAAACTGGAGCAAAGATCAATTTTTATTTCACTTTAGAGCGCTCTTAAAAATTAAAATCACATTTTCTACTGAACAGATCAGGAGCCGAGAACTTTCAACAAATCCCCAACTTCACTTCTCTTAAATTATTAATCTAGTTTGTCAGGACTAAAATACAAAGTTAAGTCTTTCGGCAAACAGCTTCAAAAGCGAAACTGAGAACAAACAATTGATTCTAACGGCGAAAAAACATTGCCTGGAAACAGAAGTTGAGGTTAAATTTTGTTTCCAATTTACCGCCGCCATGGAAACTTCGATGACGATAGCTATCTACTTGTAGGTTTTCAAAACAACTCTGACTTATACCTTAATGCTACCAAAACCACTTTTAGATTGAAAAATGATTCGAATATTATTTTGTATTTCCGTTTCGCTTTTCAAGGGAAGAAAGTGACGTCTCCGTCATGTGGAGAAAAATATCTAACTGCGTAAAGAAGTTGACTAATGTTCAATGCATGCGTAGCTCGTAAGCATAATTTGGGTAGATCTCATGAAAAATGCAAAACTTTGAAGTGCGTGCAAAATAATTGACAATACTCAAACCATATTGGCTTATTGGCGCTTAGCATTTATCAAATTACACCAGAGTCACAAACTTCTGAGAAATTTCAACGGCTTGGCACTAATCTAGTGCCGCCTATGGACGCAATAAAGTTTCTCGTTCTACCTTATGCTTACGAACTAATATCTTAAACGACATTGTAAAACAACCTCTGTGGTCCGTGTTATTGTCTTTAGCTGTCAAAAGCCAGAGGTGGTATTTCAACTAAGAATGATTTGTTTTGTTTTTCGGCTCAAACGGCGCGCAAAACTATTATCATTTCGAAAATCTTTCAAAAAAATCAAGGACGGTTCAAAAAACATAACCGTCTGTTTTTGTTTTAAAAGCACAGAAAAAGTATTCAGGGCATTTATAATACGTATTTTTATTATTGGGAATGAAAATAGAATATTAGCTCTCGACGAAACATTGGCCGGTATAAATTAGTGGTTTTCAAGTAGGTTATATCGGCTAAAATGAAACTTTGCATTTGGCGGCAAAGAGGTTCAGACGCTTGTTACTATAGAAACTGGTCTCATGGCTTGACGTTACCTTGGTTACTAGCCCTCCTGTTCTAGGTCCCTTCAGTGCCTCTTCATCATTTCATTTCCTTTTACTACCAATGTGAGTGTCTTACTGCGATCGACTCCTGCCCAAGGGTACTCTTACCAAAGCTGCCTTGTTTCGGCGCCAAAGGTTGGGTTTAATCACTTTGCTGGTAAGGATTTTCGAGGTAAGCGTTCGAAATTTTCTCTCGCGTTCGCGATGTCGTCATTCTTCGAACGAACGAATTGTTGGTTGTTGCTCATGTGTTGAACCGTTTGTCAACAAATTGTCCTTTCCCTGGTTTGTTTCAGCATCCTTTTGCACAACTATTGAGGTCAAGAAATAGAAGAAATCCATAAAGATGAACTGAAGACTTTAACTAGCAAATTTAATGTGAGTGCTTTCATATTATGGTCATATGATCTTTTTAGTTTCGCACTATCTCAAAATCCACGTTGCGTAGAGCGCCAGATTAGACCTTTGTCGCAAACCCCGGCCTTATGAATTCCGATTCACATCCTTTGCCTGCTTGTAGCATTTTTTTCCAGAAGCATCTTCGATGTTGACGATCATTTCAGGTGAGAGGCATTCGCGATAGTACCGCTACGATAGTCGAGGACAAACAGTTTTTGTTCAAACCCTCCATGTTTCAATGTCTTAGTATGAAGCAGTGAAAAGTTATCGGTGTAGTGAATCAGGACTTTACTAAAAGTCAAACACCAGACTCCGATGAATTCCGATTAACTGCAAAGTCATGTCAACATGTGAATTTTATTTGTAATAAATATCCTTTACGACACGTGTTTTACCCGAGCACATTGCACGATCGTTGAAAGCATATTACAACAATATGAAATATTTCTCTGACTCGAATAATTCCTATTTCGGTTTCGTTGCTGAAATACTCTTATATGCTTCGAGTCTTAAAGCAGCAGAGGTTCTGCTAAAAGGCGGCTCATGTCGTGGTTTCTTTTGCAGAATTAGCCAGGATGTCCTTTGGGACCGAAGTTTTATTCTTCTCGGAAATAGTAAATTGTGTGCATTCTATTAGATGTGATTGCAATATATATGAAATCATGAAAGGAGTCATTCGACCGGATTTATTCGCAAGTAAGACCCCAATTCTGCAATTGAAGTTGGCGAGAAAGTCTAGTTATCTGCAGTGGTTTCGGAAGGCCTACATAAGTGCTTTTCAAGCATCGTTTCTTTGTGAGGCCTTTGTGTTTCGCATCGTAAAATTTCAATATATTATTAAATCGGCCGCATGGCACTGCGCTGTTTTTGTTGATAGATAGTTACAGGTACTTGTTCTCGATGTTTCGTCGACTTACGAGACTTTGATTTGAGGTTTATATGGCCCTTTTTGTTGTGTAACGATTTCATACGAGTCGACTGTTGTCAATGTCATATGTAATTTCTGGAGTTTTGCCCTGAGCGTTACCTTGTTCTCGGAAAATGAAAAGTACGAATAAATAAATTATAAACCATGTTTTTCAGTGTGAAGGAAGTTGACTAGCTTTTAAAGTGTTACTGTCCGAAAATGTTGTGCTATGGAAAATTCCTTCAAAGCCATGATTGCATTCTGTTCCACATCTGTGGCGGAAAAGCCGCCTTGAACACTACTGCGAATGATGTTTTCGTAATTCAATCTAGCATGGTGTGTTTTTTAATTTCTCGATACATGTAGCTTGTGGATCTGGCTATTGTTTTGAATAGATTTTAAAAAGTACTAGAACAATATCGACCAATTAATTTATCCCAAAAACATGCAGTGGCATAACTGTTCTGTGTCATTCTAAAACGATGAACGTTGCCGTTTTTCTGTGTGAAGTACGTTCGTGCGCCAGGCGGTTTGCATTCGGCTTTTAATCACAGTCGTGAGGAAATCCTTTTCGCCCCCTATGCCCCCACCTATTTTTTAAAATTCACAGTAATTTTCTTGCAACCTAAGAGAACAAAGATTAAGTTTCTTGGTAACGGGGGATGCAGAAAGTTTGTTTTCGGGAAAAAAAATCTTTACCGCAAGAGACAACTTTTTGTTCAATTTTATGCGTGTTGGAATTCTATTTTCTTTTTTTAATCACTAAAATTATGGTAATTTTTTGCGTCAGCATGTTACTTGCTTTTCATATGGTCAGAGATGGCTGAGGGATAACATAAAGCCAAAACGCTTTTTTGCATTTACAAATAAAGTTCATTATTTTCTCGCGACAGTAAAAATAAAATTTGTTGAAACCTTGTGCAAACTTGGCTTTCGAAGTTGTTGACAGAGCAAACACAGGCTTTTGAAGTAAAGAATCTGCTGTGGCACATAAATGAAACAAACTGCCTTGAAACATGAAATAATTCAAGCCAATTTATAATAGTAAAATGACCTGACCAATCCAATCAGAGCTGCAAAATTAGCTTGAAATCTAGCTGGTTCTAATTGTTTTTGTTGTTAAATAGTAGTTGTGTGATTAAATTATGTTTTGACCACATTTCTTTGTTTTCACTTATTCACATTCATGAACAAAAAATAGCTTAGTAATTATTATGCTTGCTGAAATGTTTGACTATGACAGAGTGCCTTTTCAAAGGAAGTTAAAATCTCTGAGATTATTTCAGTTTCAAGAAAACACTTTCCTCTGACACCAACTCTATTTGAAACACAAAATAATGCAAATAATGTTTCTGATCTATTCAAAATATTTTCAATTTCCAACATGTTGAACCCCAGCCAAAGTAGAAAATGCTTCCCATTAATATTAAATTGGCTGTGTTTCATGCTAATTTGTACCATTTTATCAAATGAAAATTTATAAGTGAACGCGAGGTTTTCAAGTTTGTCCCAGGTGACAGTTTTCACCACACTGTTGCCATAGTGATAAACCACTGCCCATAAACAGATGGGGTTAGGCCCTAGGAAACATTTATTTTTTGAATCCTTTGATATGGGTCTTGTCATGGGATAAAGTATGACTCTGTAAGTTTAGATTGCAATCTCCCTCTCAGGTGGTGATAGCTTTTATCTGAATCATCTGGGCTACGAATCAGATGAATGAGATCTAGGATATCTTCACCGTCATAATTTTGTCTCCTGCTGATGTGGAATTCACTGTGGGTTTCTCCAGATTAAATCTTTCACTGTGGAACTTATCACATGCTTTGTGTGAAGAGAGAGTCAACAGAAATTTTATTTTAAAAATCTTATGGCAATTTCGGAACAAACTTTGGTAAATACCTTGCTTTACTTACTAATAATTCATGGGTTTGATTTCATGAGATAAAATCAATATAAGTCTGCATGACAGAAAGCTTCTCACAACAGAGCTTATTCCAGTCTTCGAAGCCCAAAGTATCTAGGGATAAAGATTCTCTTCTCTGCAAAGAATTCTAATCTTTTGCAAGTTTCCTCTTATAATTTGGGGATACTCTTTGTAAATCCTTGACAGAGCAAGCCATTGCCTTGCCCCTTTAAATCCTAAGAGTGGCCAGCATCCATTTTTGCCAAACCATAATGCTGCTGAATCATTCATTAAGATCTTGAGAATAAAGGAAATGGTTGGCAATCTAAGAAGCTTTAATTGTTAAACAAATTCTTCTAGTCAACACTTTTAGCTAGTAAATGTATTCAAAACAGTATGGAGAATATACATACTGATGTTAGGTTGTTGAGGGTTAAACCATGTCACCGGATAGTCTCTATGTTCCTCAACCTTTCCTGATGTCAAGTTTCATTTAGATTCACAGAGTTTTAAGTAATGCTAACTTTCACTAAGAAGTGGATTTTTCCAGACATCTTTGGATATATTCTTGCACTCACTTAACCCATTAACGGCCACAGCTTTTGTGGAAAACTGTGTTTTGAAGCTAGTCCAGCAGATTTCGGGTCACTGTTGGGGTTTTAAAAGCTCGAACTTACCAAAAACCACTTGACAGCTCGTGCACTCGACGGCCTTTCGATCCAAATGCAAAATGGCGGCCTGAAAATCTCGGGCACGCGCAGAGAGCAAAATTTGGACATAGTTTTTGGCTTGAAAAGTCACGCCCCACTTACGACTTCTACTTTTCTCTCTTTCTCCTGCCCTTTTTTTCCCCTCTCCTTGCCTAAAGTTTCTCCTCACTTGCTGGAAATTGAGTAGGCTTCATTTTGGTGTAGAGATTTTTCAGAAACTACTCATTATTTTCAAAGCACATGCTCGGAAAGGCAGGTGGGTAGTGAAACACGATCTTCGTGCAGATTTTCCAGTCAAAGTGACACGGTTTTTTGGCTATTTCTCCAATCTCCTCCACTCAATTGCGCTCATTCTGGTATCGTCTGCAAGATATTTTCAACCCGTTCAAGTACATGCTCGAATTCGTGCTCCAGAGTTAAGATTGATGACGTCACAGGGCGTAGAAAGGGTGTGGGTCCCCATGGGCGCATACGGGCGCACTGGACGTTAATGGGTTAAAATACACAGAGATGCTAACCTCTGGAAGTCTCACTTCTGGAGATTTTTTTTTTCAGACCAGCACCACCCCCCCTCCCCCCCCCTCAACCAAGTCAAGTTCACCAATGCCACCTCCTCCCCAGAAAATGTATTTTTTGATTTGGACCTCCTACCTCCCTCCCCCCATTTCCTTGAAATATGCACAGTGTAAATAAGCCATTATGTGGACCTTCAAGTATCAGTAAGCGCACCAAGCAGTTTCGCACAAAAAATGTGGATCTCTCTGGGAGGGACTTCAATTGGTTGAAAACTCATCCATTCAGACTCTCGCTTATATAGGAGTAACAGAGTAGAAACTTGCTTCTTTTTGTTTGCAACAAACGATATGAATCATGCAAGAAAATGAAGCCAGAAACTGTAATACAAGCATAAGAAGCCAGATGATTTAGAATTTTGGAATATATGGAGCTTAAATCTTTAGTTTTTTGCGGGCAACTGATCCAAACTTCCTGTTATCTGGGAGTTTTGGTCACCCATACAGGAGAGCAGTAGATTGGCTCTATATCTTGGAGACTCGCAGATAATTCGTGAGATTTGGCATATAAGCATATGTGAAGAATTGTTTTTGAATTCAATCTGTTTTTGAAAGTCTTTGAATTTTTCTTTTAGTCTTAAGTGTTTTCTAAGAAGACTTTACAGGACCGTAAATCATCTTGAGTTCTCATCTGTATTTACTGAAAATGGTAATGGTCATGTGAGTTTACTTTGAAAATAACCTTTCTAAGGCAGGCAAGAAAGAGTGAGGGTTACATTTGATTTTAAGCTTCATGCCAAAAAAAGTAGCACACAATCACTTGAGGAAAAATGATTTCTGACTTGGAATTTATTTTGTGGTTAGATGCAGGTTTTGTACCAACAGAACTTTTTGATGGGTCTGAAACAATTGCCTGTTACTATTTCAGGTTACTTGATATCTTGTAGTGGCATGTTTTCATCATGTGACCATCACAGGTCAATTTCCTTTTGGTAGAGTTAGGTGTATGTTTATTTTTAAATGTTACCAAAAGATAACAAGGCTGTGCTCTAAGGAGAATTGAATGGAACCCATTGCTCTGAAACTGTGAAATCCAGGGTGCCCAGCATATGCTTTTTATGAAAAAGTTAAAATTCCTGAGTTGCACAAGAGCAAAATAAGGCAACAGGGGCCACCGGGTGCTGCTAGACCACAGCCTTAGATCAGAGCTACTGTATTAAAAGGCTGCATTATAGTCCTCTATTAAATTTTACTGCTAACATTGGGCAGTAATACATGTATGTATGGATTCTTGTCAAATAATTTACATGTGAGATAGGAAGGCAATTTAAAGTCACAGTTTTTAACAAGCAAGTGGTTTTTTTGTTTTTTTTTACAAGCATTGACATTGTGCCAAAGGCTTGTGCTCTGTGTTCATGGAGTGAGGGACTCTAAACTATTGATGGATAACAATTCTTCAGACGACTCTGAGAATGATTTTGACTAAGGTTTTCAAAATGTCTTACATTACTTATGAGAACAGTTCTTCATAGGGCAAGAGGATTAGAAGACTTGATCAAATGTTACTCCTCCGTTCAAACCATTTACTGATTTAGGGTTTATACAAACATCACAGATGCTGTGAGAAAATGTTAAATTTTTGTTTTATAAGGTGTCTGCATTATGTAAGACCTGGAAGATAAATAATTTATTCAAACAAACTGAAGTATTTAAACATCTGATCTGCTGCAGCTGCTTTCACTAAATTTGTTTGGATTTATAACTACCCAGCAGAAGTTGCAAAAAGGATTTAGGGGATTAATTTGAGTGGACCATTTCATCTAAATCTGTTATGCATTAATCATATCTCTGTTTAGTCAAATGAATACAAAAATGAGGTAAGATTCTTCTAGAAGAACTCCAATGAGCTCAAAATAAGAGCCTCTAGAGTTTTGTGAAATATTCATTTGTGAAATAGTTTGTATTATAATGAAAATAGTTGTTTATAATAAACAAAATGCTTGAATGCTCAGTTAATGCTGGGGATAAAGAAGCTTATTACAGACTGAGAGAGATAGTGTTTCACGATAGACTCAAAGGCCGCATTGGTGAACAAACAAACACTTTTGGGGGCAGAGCAGAGTCATCTACTCTTGCACTAGAGGTGAATTGACAAATTGTTGAGAAATATTTATTTAGCTGAATATCTGGTTTTCATTGGAATCCAGCCATGTTGAATAATTTGACCTTAATTAACTAACAGCAGTTCTGGAACATGCCACGTTAAAATTTAATTAAGCAAAAGACATGCAAATGTCTATGCCTCTAAATTTGAATTTTGTTTTACTTATTTATTGCAATCTTCTCAAATATTTGTTTTGAATTTGCCAAGCTGCATCCGTTTGGAAAATTGCATGATATTTTGGATGTGAAATTCTATCTTATCTCATTGGCAAGACCAGATCAGCGGGAAATTGAGCTTGTAAAGCCCGTATCAATTACAATACTGTCTTACATGCGTAATCGTGTTTGCAGATGTCTGTCAGTTGTTTGTTCTTTGTTTCCACCAGAAGTCAAATTGTTATCAGTTGTGGCCAATTCTGAATGTATTCCCTTTTTCAAACTTCTTACTTTTGCTATAATTCAGTCTTAAAATGGGAGCTTACACTTTTCCTGGACATTAAGATTGTCATCATGGGCTGGTTTTTAGAGTATGGCAAGTACTTCTCAATTATTCAGAGGTACACAGTGCACAGCCAAATACCTATCACCTTCAAGATAAAACTGAGGGAAAACAGCAGTTTCACTTTGATGATAACAGTTCTCTGTTGATACACCTCAATCCCAGAAGATGAATTTTAAAACCGGTTTGTGTACAAGGAACATGTTAAACAGACCACCTATGTATAATTCATCATTATGTTTGCAGAACCTCCATCTTTTTCCTGGATAACCATTCACCAGACCATGCAATGAAATAAAAGGGAGGAGACCACACACACACTTTTCTGAAAAAGCTATTGTATGACCTCAGGGTTCACCTCATCTTTGATTCTATTATAAAGCTAGTATTGGCCAAAATTAGGTGTTCATAACTCTCTAAAGCATGAGCGCTAGGTCACATATTTCTGCTTGTAATCAAAAACAAAAACTTAAAATATGGTTGTTTTTTTTTCTTTCTAGGAATTTTGCTTTGACTTTGCAAGACAAGGTTCTCTGAATGTTCTATTTTGTTTTTTTTTTTTAATGAATATCTCCTTTTTAAATTTCTTCGGCCTCTTTGAGAAAAAAAAATTGTATAATTAAGGTGAAGGTATCATAAACAGTTTTTTATTAGCTTTTTGACAATTAAAATGTAAATTGATGTTTTACTTGCAATTGGTCATTTTTAGAATTTGCCAGATGTTTCTCTCCTTGAATTTGCAATTCAAACTTTTCCTTTGTTTGGTCACAGTAATTGCTTTTATTTTAGCAGCTATCAGGGACAACTTTAGGACTAAATTCCCACCTAAACATGCCCTGAAGATCAAAAAAAGAAAATAAAATAGTTTGTTTTTAAACAGAACAGTTTGCATCAGCCCTAGCTGATGACTTTTCTTCCCTCCATTCATCAGTAGGAAGTTGTGATGTGGTTGCTAGGGGACAGCAGGCTCTGTTTGTATTGCTCTCTATAAAAGCTGTCTATTTCTCTTACTCTCTTTGTCTCAAATTACTACAATTAGACAAATTTACATGTTTTTGAATGTGTAGATGAATAAATATCTGACAATATTTGTCATAAAATGGAAGGTGCTGCTGGTTTTTTTTTTTTTTTAATGGAAACTACCCTCATCTTATTTTGTGATTAATCGTTTCAATGTGCAAAGATAATTGAGGGACATGGTAGATTCTTCTCTATTTACAAAATACTTCCTCACAAACCCAAGAGGTTGTGTTGTTTGTTTACAATGATGTGCTGCTTGATTTGTCTTAAACAGGTTTGTTTTAAGAATAAGTTGGCCACCTTATTGTGAATTTTCAGAAATGAAACATATTTAAAGCCAATCCTATATAGTAATGTTGATACAGCAATGTCAAGAAACATTGAAATTATTACGGTTTGCCAATATAATGTAGGGAAACATAAATAAGTCATTAATAACTTGAATGTGCTTACCAGTAGAATTTAAGAAGAATATTAGGCTGTGCCTATCAGTAACCTAAGATTTACTGCCTCAAGTACCCATTAGTATGATCTAGAATTACACAGAATCTTTGAAAATTTGACGGGTAAAAGGTCACTCTTACTACTGGTTTGAAAATGTCTTTTATTACCTGCCATGCTTAAAATAACGGTAAATACTAGCAGAGGGATCAGAAGCTGCAAGCAGAATGTAGGAAAAATAAGATGCTAGTCACTCAAAGGATTTAAACAGTTAGCTCTCATAGTGCCTCACTACTAGAAAAAGTTAATAATTTTGGTTTGACTTCCATCTAATCATTTTCTCTCTTTTTTGGGGGTATGTTTCCTGTCTACAGATTTAAAATGCCACCAATACGTAAACCAGAGCTGGATAAACTTGGGAATCAGTCGCGTCCATATCTGAGTAGATCTACTGGAGGATCAAGCTTCAGATCATCATATGACGAAAGTACCAGAATCAACTTGAGTAACAGTTGTTTTAGTGCAATCAGAACAGAGAAGGGAGACCCTGACGATGACTTAACAAGCCTTAACTGGCTGCAAAACAATGACATTTTGAAAGGCTTTGAAGTCTCAGCAACTGTGCCGCCTATGTCCCCACCCAGGGACAGCAATGGTGACATTCTTGAAACCCCTCCCCGAGGGGGACAGACAAAAGGACCTCTTTCTCCAGACACTTTGGCAAATAAGCGGAAGAGTCCATCAAAGCCCCCTTATTCATTTTCTTCACTCATATTCATGGCCATAGAGGAAGCACCTTCAAAGAAGTTGCCCGTAAAAGATATATATAACTGGATTATGGATCATTTTCCTTACTTTCGGGATGCTAGACTTGGTTGGAAAAATTCAGTGCGCCACAACCTTTCACTGAACAAGTGCTTTAAGAAGGTGGATAAGGACAAAGGACAAGTGAGTAGTAAACGTATATTTTTTATCTTTCAATCTGTGACATTTCTCTTAGACAACCTGTTTGTGAACAGAATGAGAATTTAGAATGGAAGGCAAAGGTTTGTGCCTCTCCCCCTGGCTCATATCTTTGTACCCATCCCCACTGCAATTTCTCTCTGTCCCCCCTGGCCTATTTCTTTGTTTCCTTTTGAAACCAGCCATCTTTAAAATAACCATTTTCCTTTATCTGTCTTCCAAACATTGACATATTGGTAAAAAATGATGGAAAGTTGTTGTTTTGAGCATCATAAGGAACATGGTTTCTTCATGAAAGATTTTTAACATGTACCTTATTCAAATGATGTTAAATTTCATATAATCCTGAGTGAGACCAGGTCATCATAGTTACATTTAATGTAACTTCTTATTTCATGTAAGCGGAATGAGTGAATTTAGAATTTTTCCTTACAGTTTGAAGCTGTTTTAGTTCCAAGTTGTTGGTCTGATTTCTGTAATTCTTCACATGTACACCCTAAGATTAATATGCATTTTCTCCATACTGTTGTCTATACATTTCGTAAGGTGCTGACAAGGAAAATTTGTTTACTCATCAAAAGCTTCATCTTAAGTTGTTGATCATCTCCTTTATTCTCATGACCTCAATGGGTGATATTTTTATGAAATAGGTTGTGGTTCATTGTGGTAGCTGGATGATGGTATAAATTTGTTCTTTTGTCTCATGATGAAGTCACTAGATGTAGAGTGCAACGTTTCAACTGCTTACTGCAAGTCTTCTTCAGTTGTGTTCTACATCTAGTGACTTTATCGTGAGACAACAGAACAAATTAATTTTATATTATCATGGGTGATATTGTTGGGAGAAATTTTATGTCAATCACTCTTAGTGTCAAAGGGTTATTAACAAGTTGACGACCACCAATATGAATTTCGTGTCATAAATTGCAGGCTTTTCTGACTAACAAGAGTAGTTTTATCCACAGAATGTTGGTAAAGGTTCTCTGTGGACTGTTGACCCAGAGTATCGGCCAAACCTCCTTCAAGCTTTGAGGAAAACACCTGCTTTTCACCCCTATCATCACCTGCTAACCACACCTCCACCTTCGCCACAGAATGGGTCTGGAAGGTAAATATTATTTAAGGCAAGCTTTTCACTTACAGGTAGTGACTTAGTGGGAGTGCTGGCCTGGTAATATTTGGCTTGAAATTGTAACCAAAAGCCAACTATTTTCCAATCTGGCCCAACATAATGCCCATAAGCATTCATCTTGTGATCACAGCCCTTTCTTTTTCCTCCCCCTCTCTTCTTAGCTTGCTTCAAGGTATAAGTGTAGGACTTTTATAGGCTCTGTTCACCCCATCCAATTTTTCTCTTATTGTCCCAGCTAGGCTGTTCAGGTTATATTTATGATAAATGGTTTTTATGTGATGAGGGTCATTTTGGCGGGGAGCAAGTGGAACAACACTTAAAGCAGGAATCTGAACCAAAAACACAAACCAAATTTTATGTGGATTCCAGCTTTCAAACCAGTTTTCACTTATGGGTGTGGCACTCTCTATCTATTGGCTCGTTCATGCTTCCCTAAACCCTTTACACCGTAACATCAGTATACATATTCTCCATACTGTTCTCTATACATTTCCTAAGATGCTGACAAGGAGAATTTGTTGAACAATCAAGAGCCTCTTCATTGTAAATCATTTCCTTCTTATTCTCACGGCCATACTGTTTGATTCAGGGGTGATTTTTCAAGAAGATATTAGATGCTGGTCACTTTAAGAGGGTTAATTTTAAGGCAATTTTTAGGCAATTAATTAGTT
This sequence comes from Stylophora pistillata, assembly GCF_964205215.1. NCBI lineage: Eukaryota > Metazoa > Cnidaria > Anthozoa > Scleractinia > Pocilloporidae > Stylophora > Stylophora pistillata. The sequence continues at coordinate 2,676,176 of NC_142532.1, read as the reverse complement.
GATTTTTAGGCAAGAGGGTTAATTTTAAACATGAATAGATAGGTGATATTATACAGTTGTCATCTATAGGTGATGGAGGATCAGGTCTTTTGTCTCAAGTTCCTGTAATGAAGACTTGAATGTAGCTATGTGTATCTTTATGTATATTGCTTTTCAAAGAACCATTTGTTCTAAATCCTTTTTTCTTTGTTTTTCTCCTTTTCAACAGTTCACTTGGAAAACATAGTGGTAAGTAAGAAACTTTTACTTTTTCTTTCAGTTGAAAACCTCAAAAATAAAAAGAAAGGCCATCTGAATTGGTTATCTCCCCCATGTTGTTACAGTATCTCCAAAGAAGTTGTGGGAGTCATTATAACACTTGCCATAATATAATTGAAAGCTTATTTAGAAACAATGATTTTACACTTGCAGGTAAAATCGAAGTTGACCCAGATGCTGAGGCAGAAGCAGTGGCTACAATCTGCATGATTAGTACGCCTCCTGAAATACGAGTAGCAGAGAGTAAGTACATATTCTCCTCTAGTTTATGTTTATTAGATTCACCGACAGGCAGGGACACTGCAACAGCTTGCGCCAATTACTGCAGGCCCAGTAAACCCACCCATCCCACCCCAGGGGAGGACATCGACCACATAGTAATCTCATGCATGGGAAATTAACTTTTCCTACCCCTAATCCTGCAGGAGATTGGGCCCTACGGTCCCTATCAATGCCATAGAAATGTATAGAGAACAGTACGAGGAAGGTAGAAATTGATGTTAGGGTAGAAAGTGTTGAAACCTTCTTTTCATTTGACCTCATTGTGATTAGCTTGGTAGGAAAGAAACAAGGAAAAAAAAAAGCAAATTAAGTTGCAACACAGTAAATGGTTTGAACCCCGGGGGTAACATGTGAAAGTGTAGTGTGATCGTCCGGGTGAGTGTAGTCCTGAGAAGGACTGTTGTCGGTGGTGGTGAATGACGTTTCAACAACCTGTGTGGAAGTCATCATCATCAGAATCAAGAGTCATAAGTTGTAACTGGTGATGGTTTATTAATTATGCGTGTTTCCATGTTTCCAGTGGTACGATGCCAATCATGTCCTCCTTCAGAGACAGACAGAGAGGAGTTGTTAGTTAAACAAGCCAAAGAGTTCCTCTTCAGACACAGAGGTTCATTTTCTGGTTCTGTTTCTATGGCAAAGGATAGGACCTCGTCCTTACTCATTGATACCCACAGAAGGTGAGGTGGTCTGTTTTTTAAAAGTCCATACTGATATGTATTTCATTGTGAAACACCAACAGAATTTGAAGCTTTGTCAAAAGCCACACGTAGCTCAGTATCCCATACACTCCTCTGACTGTTTAACTGTATACTTTTGTTTACTTTAAAAATGTCTCTTTTTAAGAAAGTGTTGTGTTTTTTTTTTTTTTTTCTTTTCTTTTAAAGAAACAGTGTCAAAGCTGGTTTGTCTGCATCTCTCAGTAAAATTGATTCTGTAAAGCTGAGGAATGACATTTCACCCGATTCATCCCTTGATGGCGAGTTTGAATTTGATCACCATGATGATTCCGATGATGATGATGATAATGATGACAGCGAAATTGAGGAGACCATGGAGAAGGTTGTCAAGGATGAACTGAATGACAGACTAAGTGATAGTGGTTATGGTCAAGGACTTGAAGATGAGATAGAAGGGAAGAGAGCAGCCAGCAGGGACAGGCCTGCATCACGAAATAAACGAGGCCGCAGAGACAGTACTGCTGAAAAACTGAATGATATAGCTGGTGCTGATGCACTTCTGGAACTGGCGAACTCGGCTTTTGTGCCATCACCTCGTGTCGCCTCGGCCACACCTAGTCCTGTTCCAGAAGATTCCCCTACAGCTGTCAGCTAGTACTTGGCTAAAAGTCAAGTCTTGAACACATTGGGGGAATATTACAGATAGTCAGTTTACAGGTCAAATTACTGGTATATTGGTTTCCTGTTTGGATGAACTCTACAAGGATATAGTGGTGTACGCTTCAGTTGTACATACACCATAGACTGTATGTATGATATTGGTGCAGATGTGGAGCGACTGTGGACAGCTCAGATGAAACTGATTTCCCGTTCGTACCACAAATCAGTTGATCACAAATCAGTGAGTTGCTGTGAATTTTTATTTGCCTGAGTAGCAAATGGGGCAGCATGGTTGGTATACCAGAAATCATGCACATGGAAGGGTGTGCTGAATTTGCTAGCAGTGCAGTACTTAACCAAAGCTTAACAACTCAATATTGGGATAGTTGTTCCTCTCCCAAAGTCTCTAAATCAAATTCTTTAAAAAATTAGGTACCTGGTACATTAATGTACTGTTTGTTATATTCTCGTCCTTGTGGCTTTTATTGATTAAGCTCGTTCAAGGGTTACGCATGCGTATAGCAATTTTCAATTGAGTGTCGAAAAGAATCCATGATTACTTTGGTTTTGCTTTACTTCGCTCTGTGATTGGTCCACAAAACTTGCGCTATCCTCACGACCAATCAGATTCGTAACTAGAGCCAACTTGGTCACTGGCGCAGTCCCGCGTTTCACGCGGGTTGCCCTGTTTTACTTGGAGTTCTGATTGGCTAATGAGGATGTTAACCTGCGCTCCGATTGGCTGCGTTGATTACTTTGGTTTGGTTTTTCAAATCTCAACTGAAAACTGCTCTTTTGTAAGAATGACAAACAGGGCCACATGAAAGCACTTCTGAACGGCTTTCATTCCGGTTTTGTCGAGACGTAATAGTTAGAACAGCTTTGTAGAAGGTGAGACGTAGTGCCACTTGAAAGTACTGCTCTTAACTTTTCCTTTGAATGGTCTCATAGTGAGGGTAATAGGTTAAAACCATCTTTTATCATATGACTGTGTCTCACAAGGACTGGGAACTACCGAATTTACGAATTTGATTGGCTGAAATCAATATTGAAAGCGGTCTAGATTTTCCCTTCTAGACCGGCATCTAGACCGGTCTAGAAAAAAAAGGTACAAAGAATATAAAAAATTGGCATATAAGACGCAGGCATATAATAAACATCTTTAATAAGCATCTATAATAAATCATCTATAATAAACATCTAGGTCGGTCTGTATGGGAGAATCTTGACCTCGGTCGCTTGTACAGACCTCACTGCATTCGGTCTGTACTGGCGACCTCGGTCAAGATTCACCCATACAGACCTCCCGCTCGTTTAATAAGAACTAAGTACAGCATGTTAAACAGTGCAAAGGAAAGAGAAATATTCAAAGAATTTTATTTAGGTTTAGCACATTAGCTGACGGGATAGGTTTTGTAGACAAGGTCCCTTTAATTGAAGGATGTCCAGGGTTTAAGCATTGATTTGGGCCAAAAGAAAAATTGCATCGCAAGGAAAAGTTGGATACAAAGTTTTTCAAGGAGTTTTTTATTTGATTCTTAAATGTTAGCTATAGAATAACATGCATATGGCAATAATCTTTGAAATAAGAGCTGTGGTAGCTGAAAGTCCACATGGAAAAAATTATCATGACAAGCAAAAAAAAAGATTAATGATAGTAGCGAGTAGGGTGAAATGCTAACCTCAGGAGGTTTTCAAGGGAGATTTTGCGACAGTCATACTTTTAATTCTAGTTTTGTTACTTATTCTTAATTAGGTTGAGGTGAACAGAAAAACATTCCAGCTCAGAGAAAAACTGAAAAACCAAAAAAATATGTAGCAAGGGTTAATTTTATAAACAAAGAGTACAAAGCGGTTGTGGAAATATCAAAGTCGATACTTCTTTTTTAGAACTAAAGTTATCAATTTTGGAATTTACGATCACAAGGAAAACCGTGGGTTATATCCCTGATAGAGAATTACGTTGGACATGTAAATATTTCATGGTGCCCTGTGGACATATTTAATAATGGATAAATCTAAGTGATTCGTTATGGAACAATCGTCCTTTAGTTCAGATTTTTTTTAGTATCTATATTTCTCACAATCTGTGCTAATTTAAATTGAATGTATGAAATGATATGCAACCAAAGATGGTTTAAGAGAAGTTCTAAAGACATTGTATTCATTGAATGATTGGCCATCTCAGCTGGGTCAAAGTTCATGGGAGAAGAATTTTAGCATCGTTCGTTGGCCAAGATCATGTGTCCCTTTAAAGAAGGGGCACGCAGGATAAAAATTATGGTGCATGTTCTTTAGCTTAGACATATCAACTCTATGTTTCAAGTCTGTTGTATGCGTGGCTGGAAACAAGACTGATGAAACCACGATAACTTTTCCATTCGTCAGGAATTTTAGGCTGAAATTATAAGTTTGCATATTCTCTGAAGAACACTCACAGCAAGAGGTCATTTCTCTGAGTACAGCTGTCTTAAACTTCTATAAACACTTTTTTCGTTTTAAGAACACAGATGTAAAGTAAATTTATTTCAAAAAATGTATACCCAATGTCATAAAACTTCTGAAAATTCAGGTGTAGGTTCGATCCATTCGTCTTGCAGCCTACTTTCGGACAGTCCTCGGTATCTTTCGCTAATATTCGGAAATTTCCGTCCCACGGATTTCACTGATTTTGAATTTCCACAGTCGTAGGACGTCTTAGTCTTGAGCGGTTGTCTTATCGGTGTAAAGCGTCATCCCAAGATGCAGTGACGTAATTTCTCTTTTTGTTAGTCAGCCCTCGGCCGCTCATATTTGCAGTTCTTAGTTGAAGAATTATTTTTGGAGCTCTATTTTGGTAATTACATGAAAAAAAATATCTTTTAGAATCATTAGATGCCGTTTTCGCATACGTATCGGTGAATTTCCAGAACCACATGTAGGAATCAGCAATCATTCGTATTTTATATAAGAACAAAGTTTATTACCATGAAGTAAGAATTTAATCCAATTAAGTATTCAGATGGACGTTTAATGGTAGGATGGGCGATCTTCTAGTCGATAGGCATCAAGGGAAAAAATGATTATCAACTTGTAGTTTCTGTTGATTAGATTGATGTAAATAAAGTTAAAGTTACGGTCCTGTTAGTTGTGTTTACACCTTTTCTTTCACGCTAACATCAGTCTGCATATTCTCCATACTGCCCTTTATACATTTCCCATGGTGCTGACAAGGAGAATTTGTTTAACTTGTTTGTAAGTTTTGTACGGGAATGATCTTACCCGATGTTGACCCATTTTTGGCCCGAGAAAGTACTCCTTTTATTTCCTGAGAGAAAAATTATACCCTCAAACATGAAACGAAGAAAAAAAAATAGGACAAACCGATGTCTTTTCTATTCTAGAGCGTTTCTCTGAAGGGTTTTATAAAATGTTAAAAATATATATATATCGTGAATAATTCATCCAGTTGTCCTACTCTTTAAGACAACAACCCTTGAAATAACCCCCCCCCCCCCCATTAAAGTACTTGCCCAACGCCCCTCCCTTCCCCCCTCATTCGGAAACATCTCCACTGAAAAACCAATGATATTACGCGAGGGATTCGAAGAAGCGCCCGCTTCGATCTTCAAATTTTCCCCGTAATCCCTCGCGCTTTGCATCGACACCAGTCGATTGACATGTTACATCTGATTGAAGGTTACTTGTAACTAACAAGAAACAAAACGAAAGTAAAAAGGATAAGAGGAGTGGACGTCGAATAAGAATTTTAATTTAAACAGCAGAAAAGAGGAAAGACAGTGACTGTATCTAACAAGAAACAAAACGAAAGTAAAAAGGTTACGAGGAGTGGACGTCGAATAAGAATTCATATTTAAACAGCAGAAAAGAAAAAAGACGGTGATTTTTTAAACTGCATCTGCTTTGGCTGGAAGAGCGCTATGATTGGCTAATGCTATAATTGAATAGCAATCAAATCCTTCAAAGGAAGGATCTCAGACTGCGTAATTACAAGCAATTTAATTGACGAAGGGCAACTCAAATTTTTAATGCCCTTTTTATTTTAAAATACATCAGATGTTTTTTAATCAACGTTTGCCAACCTCTCGACAGTTTTTTTTTTCAACTAACCACTTCTTCCTTCTCTCTTAAAAATCCAACCGCTAGTATTTTTCTCTACCTTTGACATAGCTGGTTTTCCTTCCAATTTGATGAGGGATTGTCAGTTTTTGCGACCAGAACATATCTGTAAAAAAGTCACACACGAAACATAAAATGTACATATTTTGTGATTAAATCTGCTCTATTTCGACGTTTCTATTTACACAAAATTATCTTGTTTATTTTTTAAAATTTCCAGAGAAATATTCGAAGACAGCGTACAATGAATTCGAAGGCAGCTACATGCTATTCAGAATCGTCTGTAATGTACAGTAGAATAGTAGTCTGATTAAATGACTTCACTTCATCGAAATGGCGACATAACAACCGTTTATTTTCTCGCCAGCTAACCATAACAGAAAAAAAAATAATAAGTGAGCGAAGTAGTACCTTGAAGAGGTTATATGAAAATACTTTTCCTTTGCGTTTAAGAGCTAGTCTGTAATAAGAGTACCCTTTTCAAGTTCAATAAATGATTTTTCTGTGAATGCGCAAGTTACAAGGTGAACGAAATTCGTCAGTATACTGATGTGAAAATAAAAAAGGTTACTTTCCTCCTAGAGAAGCCTCAGCTCGGAAGTTTCTTGTTTCTTGTCGTGGAACACAATTGGATAGAACCTGTTTCCTTTCGATTGCGCGCCGCTTTCTTGTTTGGTCAGATCATGAAATCGTTCTTCGTTCGTTTTTCTCTCGGCTGCGGCACTGGCTTTCTTTTGCTCCTTGAGGCGATATCTCTTTCGGCAACACATCCACACATAGAAATACGCAAGAAAACAGAAAAACAACACTGCAGCGACCAAGAAAAAAATGATGAAAGCCAAAGGCGCGCGGTGAAAGAACATTTTGACCGCCCGGTGATTTTCAGCTAGGACAACGATGGTGTTTTCTTAGTTCTGCGCTCGGCAGGGAGAAAACCATAACATCAAGTAATTCAACTGAAGATGAAAGCAGGTGTTTCGTGTCGAAATTTGTTGCAAATACAAAGTATTGACCGTAAGTAATAGTGACTTGAAATTGCATTTATCAACCGAAGTAGAACTCTTTATGTAATTCTTTTGAGTTCAGCGGAAACTCTTTCCCTGAAGTAACAATCATTTCTGACGTATATACACAGGATGATAGACTCTTTGTGATATCGCTGTATAACACAAAACCAATTTAAGTACATCTTTTGTGTTTGTTCCGTCCATACGTCATTGAAAACCATTTCAGAAATCTCCTCATCCAATGAAGATCCCAGCAAATTCACAGCGCAAATTCGAAGTGCGAAATCAAACGGCAGAGCAATTTGTTGTAGATTTATCATTTGCTACCATGAAGTAGCTTAGTAAACCTAACAAAGAATGCCCTTGATCGATATTGAAACAAGAAGTGTTTGATTTTTGTTGTCTTGTAGGAAAATCGCACCGGCAAAGATAACCTATTATGTATCAGATCTACATAGATTTGAAATATCTACCTGTTCAAAATGAAAACTTTGGCAACAGCACAACCGCTTTTAGCCACTTGAAGTCATGACAAACATAAAATATGAAATCATATTAGTAAAACATTGACCTGGAAATTTTTCAATTAAAAAAAAAAAATAGTGAGGCAGTTATACTGGTTAGAGAAGATCTATGAACGTCCAAACAGGTTTGGTAATAAAAATATCAACACACCACCGATTTTAAATCTTAAATAGTGAATACATAACAGGACATCCTCTCGGCGCAAATGATGAGCTCACGAGATGTTCAGTCCAATTTTATCTTTCCAGTTAAATGCGGTTTTTCAGAGTAATATTTCGTGTTAAATAAGCAACCTGCATAAAGACGAAAATTTGGAAAAATGACCACGGCTCAAAGGGCTATAAATTCAGCTGAAATTTTACAAACGCCCAGGTTTAAAAGAAAACCCTTCCTTCCTGTTAAAAGGTTTTACGAACTAACCAGATGGCGCTCAAGAAGTGCGCTAAAACTGCATAAAAAAAATACGGGAAAAATTCCATTTTCAAGTGATTAATCCGCACCGTTTTATTTTTTCATCTATTTTGCTAATCGCGTATCTTACAATTCAACTTCAAAAACGTGACTCTTTACTGTGAATATTTACAAAGGAGAATCCGCCATGATTAGTTCTATCTACAAAGTTCAATGTACGCTCAAAGATTAAAATAAAACTCAAGAGTGCAACTAGAAAACGTGAACTAAAATGATTTCACAAAAATACTTTTTTAAAAATGGCAGATTTTTCAATTTCTATATCTTAATCGAGGGACCTTACACTTAAGTTAAACGAGTAACATTCCATCTTTATGTCAAGTGGTAATCTAATGTTTAAATGTAATAGTATTATTATATTAAGCATCAGTACGTTTTCCCAAACTGTTCGAAAATGGGAATCGGTGATGCCACTGTTTGAAATCTCTGCCAAGAAAAGAAAACATATATATTAATCATTATTTATCCCAAGAGCTGTTAATTAACTTCTGCTCGTTTAACACAGTCATCTAGAAAGTACCTTCAAGGGTTAGAAATAAATTAAAGACACATTCCGTTTACGTTTGAGAGATAGTTATATCATACACCAATCCATAAGGCACAAATAATTTCTTGCAGTAACTAAGAGACCACAAATCGAAATCACAAGACATAGTTGCAAAGTAGGAACTGTGTTGTTCTCACCGAAGGCGTAATATGTCTGTCTATGTTTTCTTCTCTGAAATGCTTAGTTCCATAGGGAAGACTAAAAGAAATAAGACAAAAACGTTGAAAATTGTGATACAAAATAAAATTTTAAACTAAGTGATGTGCGGGTGTTGCTGCTTACCAGATCAACATGAAATTGGTTAAGTTGGCTTCCTTTTCTCCGCTCTGTGATTGGTCTAAAAAACTCGCGCCATTTTTTCAATTAATTAGAGGTAAACTTGAACCAGACGCGTGGTGGTGATACACGTTTTCCCACGCTTAAGAATCTTTTATTTCGCGAGTTCTCATTGGCTCATTCGAATATTTTACCTTAAATCTGATTGGTTGTTCTCATACCAAACTCACCTTCCATATTGTGACGTTGTGTGTAGTAGAGGATCATATGGTCGCTCGCGATGAGTAAATGGAACAAACCTGAAACGATCAGGAGATCAACATGTAACTTCTCCCTCTAAATCAAAACACTGGTCAGAAGACAGGTAGTGAGAATTATGAAAATAACCATGGAAGACTCGACACAATACATTATGATACAACAAAATTCTAAGAACTAAAATCTAATAAATGTGTGAGATTAAGGAGAATTACACGCAGATCTCAAAGGTCACCTCGTGGTGAGTTCACCAAACCTTGAGGAGATGATGAACAGTACACCCAACAAGATCAATGGAAATTGAGTCCAACGAAGAGTCAAGAGAAGGAACGTTCCTGGGCGTCCTGTGACATAAGTCCATGTAAGAAGTAGATTGAAGAGATGGCGATTAATTGAATCTCCTTCATTGTATGATTACAGATGGAACTGTCAGCTGTGAAAAGATTTCTCAGAGGAAAGACAACTGATGATGCTCACATTTCAAGGAAAGATTTTGTTGAACTGGAAGCCTCTTTGCCAGACTAGATTCTACCAGCAAGTGTCATTTCGATTCTGTAGTGTGAAATATGGAGGTCTCTTCTATTCAATAAGGAAAGAAATCTGACCTGTTCTAATGAAGGAGTTCACGAATGGGAATGATTAAATGAAAGTAATTTCACAGAGAACGTGAAAGGTAAGATCGAGTCTGTTCTCGAGTTAGGTGGCCCATTTAGCCGGTGTTGATCTCGGTTCCAGGATTTCATAAGGAAATTGAATATTATTTGGAGTAGTTTTCAATCAAGCGTCGAAAGAAATCCATCAGTGTAAAGTAAATAACTTCGGTTTTGCTTTACGCAACAGTTGGTCCAGAAAAAAAGCATGCCACCCTATCCACCAATCAGATGCAAGTAACTTGAACCAAGCACGATTTGGACACAAGCGTTTTCCCGCGCTTTAGACAGTTTGCCTGTTTTGTTTTTGTTTTTTTTCTTTCATTGACTGAATGTGATATTTTTCTCCCTCTAATTGGTTGTTGGGATTGTTAGTGCTGCAATACCCCAGTTTTAAGCGGAAGAATGGCAAAGGCAAAAGCAGCGTTCTAGCATCAGTCAACAGAGGAAAGAATGAAAGATTACAGAACATTTTTTAAAAACTGGATACAAAGGAGTCCAAGTGTTTGTCAAAGATAACCAGAGAACTCAGTGAAAAACCTTAAGAGACTGAGCCGATTTTAACAACATGAGGCTCTTTCTGGAGTATCATGATACAAAGCAGTGTTTCTGACATTACTTAATCATCCATAAGCTTCATTTGGTAACACAACGTTCAAACGTCAGGCATACGTAAGGGGATACATTCTGGCCGGCCGCACGCCAATTTCCCGCGCAAAATTCCAAAGGAGAACTTTTGGAACAACCGCTGTTACACAAAATATGCAAAAGAAAAACGAAATGTTAAACAGAATCCGTAAACGGAAAGAAAAGTAGAGAAAAGGAAAACTCAGAACTTTTCAACCACAAAGCTAATCCGCTGATCTTCCTTTTTGTTCAGTTTGAGCTTTATCAAAAATGTCACACGGTTTCAAACACCATGACTTACTCGTTCGTGTGGTTTTTATAACTCTTGTAAGACAACTTGGTTCTGTGACAGCCAGAAAGCACGCCACCGCTACTACAACGTTTGCACATGCACAGACATTTGACCACTGTGTTTACACTTTATAACTACAGTGAGTCGAGGAAGTTAGGTAACCAACATTTGATATGGTACTTGTCAAATCAGTAAATAGAAAACATACATAGTAACAGATGTGAAAGAATGCAAGAAAGATCCAAGCAATAAATGATCTTTTTACACGACTCGGGCAGTCAGAGGGCCAATAACTAAAATCAACCAATCAAAATGCTCTATTGCCGGTCAATATTCTTACATTATTACACGACTCGGGCAGTCAGAGGGCCAATAACTAAAATCAACCAATCAAAATGCTCTATGGCCGTTCCAATATTCTCTAAGTATTGGACCGGGCACTGTCCCGAATGGTCCCGAATGATACCGCACTTGTGTCCCTTTGAACTTCAGTCGTATAATAAATCTCTTATTAACCAAGCTTGCTCGGGACCGTACTGGAAGAATATCAGCCCTCGGTCTTTTTTGTACGGACCTCGCTGCGCTCAGTTGGTACTGTCAAGACCTAGGGCCGATATTCTCCCAGTGCGGCCCTCGCGCTTGGTTAATAAGATATACACCCCACCTCAGGAAATCGGGACGCCTGGCGGGACAGAGGTCAAGGAGCGAGTTCTGGGGACGAAATTGAGAATCCATATATCGTCCTGGTTGAATAGAAATGGCAAGGGCTTACGGTAATTTGCGAAACGAAACGAAACGAAACGAAATTGGTATTTTGCGAAACAAGGCATCTAGCGAGAACAGTTTTCGAAGAGAGGGATTAATACTTGAATTTCTTGCCGCGTCTGTAAGCCTGTCTTTGCTTTATCTGGCAAGACAATTTTCGGGAGCAGAGCGCCTAAAGAAATTGTCTGCGAACCTTAATTTAATTTAATTAATAATTAATAACTTCTAGAACGCTATTTTCATTCAATGATCAACAGCGCTTAACAACTTAGAATACTACAGTAAATTCAAATTCATAAAACTAATTACATGTATGTTAAAAATAAGAATAATATGGAATATCCATAATAAGGATCTTAATTAGGAATAAGGATCTTAATAAGGAACTTAATTAGTAATACTAATAAAAGTAATTGTCAGACAGGGTACTTTGAGAAAGCTGCACGAAATAGATAAGTTTTCAGCTTACATTTAAAAATGGAAAATGATTGAATATCACGTAATTCAGCTGGCAGAGCATTCCATAAGTACGGGGCAGCAGCAGAGAATGATCTGTCCCCCAACGCGACAAGCATTTTCCCCTTAGGAGGGTCAAGTAATAAACTTTGATTTCATCTAAGATTACATACAGACCTAGGCTTGATGTTAATTAGTTCAATGATATACCTAGGCACCCATCCATGAATAGCTTTAAATGTTAAAATTATGATCTTAAAATGAACACGATGTTGTACTGGTAACCAGTGAGGTTGACAAAGCGCAGGAGAAATATGCGAATACTTACTTGAACCCAGTACAAGTCTAGCCGCAGCATTCTGCACACGTTGCAGTTTGGCTATTTGCGACTTAGGAAGGCCATACAAAAGTCCATTACAATAGTCTAAACGAAACCTTGTTTCGTTTCGTTTCGCAAATTACCGTAAGCCGATGGCAAGTACAAGTACATCAAACACACTTAGTCCACATTTCCAGATACGATTCAGACATTTCCCGATATGATTTAGTGTTTCAGTTGAAAGAAGCTTGCACTTGCATCAACATAAGGTGTTAGGACACGAAAGGTTCACAACTCACTTATCATCTATCACTCTTGTTACCCATTCATCAGCTTTCATGTCAGCTCTAGGAGAGAGAGAGAGAGATAAAAATATCAGACAGTGAATGGTTTGAGCCAAAGAATATCATTTCACCTTTTCATTCCCAAGATCAAATTAGAAATTCTCCTTACTGTCTGCCATGCAATTCTCATTATGTAAGTTTAGAGAATTTGGTATTGGATCAACTAGCAATCCCCCAATTTCTATTTTTCTTTACTGTCTCATCACTCGTCTACTTGATACTGTATTAATATCACAGGGAAAATTTTATCTTGGTCACTTAGGGGAGTTTAAGGGTAAATCATGTAGTTTAATTAATCACAGTTCCTCAGTGTCCATTTTTAAAAACAAACTCAAAACTTTCGTTTTTAAAAAAGCACTTTTATAATTTTACTATTGTGTTGCTCTTGTTAAGCGCTTTTGCACTTTGAGGATACTAGCACCATATAAATACTTTATCATCATCATCATCATCATCATCATCATCATCATCATCATCATTATTATTATTCAATTAATCATCATCAAGGTAAAAGTAGTCCTAAGAAGGACTGTTGTTAGTAGTAATGACTGACGTTTCCAAAATTTTGGCACAATGAAGTCAGCATCACAAAAGAAATTAATTCTTTGTAATAAATTTATGTTAGTATCTTACGTTCATATATCTTAACCCTTCAACACTCAAGATCAGCTGATTCTTAATTCTCCTCCCTAGCTGCTACACTTTTCCTTGTAAAGTAGTCATGAGAATTTAGTGTTAGATCAAGATATCAACTTTTACCTGATAAGTTTGAGTAATCTCATTACTTTTTCATTGTATAATGTATATATATATCTTATTAACCAAGCGTGAGGGCCGTACTGGGAGAATATCGGCCTGGGGTCTTGACAGTATGGACCGAGCGCAGCTCGGTCCGTACAAAAAAGACCAAGGGCCGATATTCTGCCAGTACGGTCCCGAGCAAGCTTGGTTAATAAGAGATTTATTATACGGCTGAAGTTCAAAGGGACACAAGTGCAGTATCATTCGGGACCATTCAGGACAGCGCCCGGTCCAATACTGAGAGAATATTGACCAGCAATAGAGCATTTTGATTGGTTGATTTTAGTTATTGGCCCTCTGACTGCGCGAGTTGTGTAATAAATGTGGATATGATATTAGGGGGAGAAGTCTTCTAAACTTAAACCTGCTTTTCACTTTAAAGCTTAGTAATCCTCCAACATTTACCTTGCATCCTCTGCCGAGAGGTAAGAAGTAGCCACCCTCAATGTTGGATTAAGAGGTTTGTGTCTCTGCTGCCACACCTCATTTGGAGTACGGAATGGACCCTAGAGTTAAAAAACAATTGTTCGTATATAACCAATCCTAGAGACTGTTGCTACATTTAAGTGTGCCATGTAGAAGCTGAGCTCTATACAGTTCCAATGCTAGGACTGTAAATTCATTGATATTTAAGAACCAATCACATAAAAGATACAGAGCAATACATAAGCTACATCATGCATGCTTTTTGATTGTTTCTTACTTGCGATCTATTGGAGGACAGATTCATAGATGATGTCACCATTAACAAGTTTAACAAATAGGTTCCATTTTGCTGTGGATCTGAACATTAATCGATCACCAAAGACATCTTACCACATTTGGACAACTTCTGTAATTTATGCAACTGGATGGAATCTATTTGTTAATCACATAGTGGTTTAAGTTTCAAGATTATGGAGGAATCTCTGGTGTGTTACCATTCATAAACTTCTAAGCAGTACCTCCATGTGGTACTGAGTAGTTTTCTTTGCAAAGTGGGTATAACTTTAAAGTCTGTGGATGAAACCCTCGCATGTGACCGCAATCAAATGACAGCTTTGGAGAAGTACTTTCATTTTTGTCCTGACTTTTGAGTCCATGGGTAAATTTAAAAGGGAAACTTCACATCTTTCTTCTTGTGTGCAAAGTTGCAGGAAAATCTTGAGGTTTTTGCCAAATGAAAGAAAAAAATTCACAGCTGATTTATATTTCAGGAAGCAAATCATACCTCACACTTGAAAAAAAAAAAAAAAAAAATTTACAAATCATGCTCACCTTTCTGTAAAATCTCTACATCAAATATAGACCCAGGTTTCCTACCCTCACCCTAGTGTGTGACCATTCAATTGAAAACTTCTGAATAGTTCTTTTCATCTTATCCTAAAGGTTATATTGTTTATTCACTTCTTACTTGTACTTTTGCTGTTGATTTCATAGATATTGGTGGAAGAGGCACAGTCTTCGACTCCCTTGTAACCATTTTCACACTTTGTGATTGATTAAGAATCTGTGCTGCATCAGATTTCAGCTTCTGCCGGCTTCTGTGGCTAAGAGGTCTTGCCTTCCTCAGCTCAATCTCTTTTGCTGATGATTGTGGTGGGAAAAAGGGTGAGTTGTATACTCCAGGAATTTGATGAGTGCTGATGTAATAATGTGTTTCTCTCGCTTTTCTTTCTCTTGCAAGCTACAATAAGAAATTGACGAGAAGTATATGTTTCACACAGTGTTTTATCAATGTTACAGTGACTAATGTTCTACAACCTGTACCTTCCTACTACTGTGGGTTGCAAGTGAGCTGTGAGCTTATTCCTGTTTCTCTAAGAAAACTTCTCTTTGCATTACCTTTTCTTCCATCTCTTTTTTCTGTTCCTTTTCTTGTTTTGATTTAAGTGCAAACTCCTCCAACTCTTTCCTGAGACCATGAATAAAACATTTAACATGCTTTTAACATTTAGCTCCGACGAAGGGCTAACGCTCGAAACGTCAGCTTTTGTAATCGTTACGGTGGCCAATTTACCACTTCAACTTTGTTGATATATCCAAATTATTTAACATTATAAAACATTTAACATGCATTTAACATTTAGCTCTGACGAAGGGCTAACGCTTGAAACGTCAGCTTTTGTAATCGTTATGGTGGCCAATTTACCACTTCAACTTTGTTGATATATCCAAATTATTTAACATTATCAGTATTAGCTAAAAAATACCTTTGTCACCTGTACATATAATATCACAACGTTAACTTAAATTGCTGTGCATAACAGTAAAACCTTGATTCTCTATACACTTGAAGAGGAATGACAAATGCTTACTTCAACACAGAAGAATGTGTTTCGGTCAGCATAGGAGAGCAGATATGTTGCCGAGAAAATTGAACAGCAAGTCCATTCCCCAATTCAATGATTTTCACCGTAGTAGCAATGAATCTCTAAGCCTTACATTCCCAAGATCTTATTACTAATTCCTTGTACTGTCTAGCACACAATTCTTATGATGTTGGTTTGGAGAATTTGGTATTGGATCAGCTAATAATCTCTGACTGATAGTTTTCTTTCTTCTCATCACTTGTCGGCTTGATTCTGTATTGATATTCTAAGGAGAAATTCTGTCTTGGTCAAAGTTAAAACCATGGAAACTGGGAGGGTATATAGAGAAAGATGTACTTTTTCATCTTGTCAAGAGCATGGAACAAAGAAAAATTCTGAGTCCCCATGAGGAATCAAACCTCATGGGGACTCAATTTTTTTCTGTGTCCCACACTGTTGATAAGACAAAAAACATCTTTCTCTATTTCTTTATTGAGCTCAAAATTTACCTCCTTTCATATTCTTTTTCGGAGGATATATATTCATTAGAGTAACAGGGTAAGTTCTCTCTTACCGAACCGCTTCATTCTTGATAATGACTCCTTCTAAGTACCTCTTGCGACTGTAATAATTGTAGATGTATTTGCGGATATAATAACCTGGATTAAAATGGACAGTTTAAAAGGTGAGGCTTTATTTCGTAGAAACTGTGATAAAAATTAAACAAAACTTTTATTTCACATCATTTAACTACTTGTGATTGAAAGCAGAGCTTTAATTACCTCTCCAGAGTTTCTGAATCTGAAAGAAAAAGTGTATTAACTTCTCAGTTAGAACATTCAATGCAAAGCCCTCGCTAGAAATAAATGCAAGGTTATCAAAAAATTACATAATTCTGTAGCCTTGGTTTTTACTTACCAGTGTTGCTTGCTTGTTGAAGAAATCAATGCGCATCTTGGTTACTTTTTCCTAATAAGAGAATAATTTTTGGTCAAATATTCATATATTATTTTAAAGAAGTCTAAAAATTTTCCATTTGTACAAATTCCAATTTTTAAAGAGACACATACTTCAACAACCAATATTAAGTCTGACAAAGTTCAACCAAGTTCAATCTTGGGTTCGGAATTTATATTTTGCTTTGACAAAATTCAATGTCATACAAATGTACCTCCTTGATGTGCTTAACTTTGAATGATTAACACAAAAAAACTTGCTGTGCTCACTCTTGGGTCAAAAATTTTTTCTATACATCTCTCCCACTCAGTCAATAA
Organism: Stylophora pistillata; assembly: GCF_964205215.1. Classification (NCBI taxonomy): domain Eukaryota; kingdom Metazoa; phylum Cnidaria; class Anthozoa; order Scleractinia; family Pocilloporidae; genus Stylophora; species Stylophora pistillata. The sequence goes on along the minus strand of NC_142532.1, from coordinate 2,659,274 downwards.
AATTGTACATAGTACCTAGGGCAATACATTTTTTAACACAAACAACTGTACAGTGATGAAAAGAAAGCCTTAATAGCCTCACCTGTACAATCCGTCTGTATATTTCTCTGCCTTTATGTCCACGAAAATGTCTTTGTATTGTAGTGGCACTATAATGAAGAAATCTGCGGAAAAAATTTTGTACTTTTCTGATAAGAATGAGATGATGACAAATAACATTATTTATTACACAACTCAGGCAGTCAGAGGGCCAATAACTAAAATCAACCAATCAAAATGCTCTGTTGCCAGTCCAATATTCTCTAAGTATTGGACCGGGCACTGTCCCGAATGGTCCCGAATGATACTGCACTTGTGTCCCTTTGAACTTCAGTCGTATAATAAATCTCTTATTAACCAAGCTTGCTTGGGACCGTACTGGAAGAATATCGTCCCTCGGTCTTTTTTGTACAGACCTCGCTACGCTCGGTCTGTACTGTCAAGACCTCGGGCCGATATTCTCCCAGTACGGCCCTCGCACTTGGTTAATAAGATATATTTATTACACGACTCAGGCAGTCAGAGGGCCAATAACTAAAATCAACCAATCAAAATGCTCTATTGCCGGTACAATATTCTCTAAGTATTGGACCAGGCGCTGTCCCAAATGGTCCTGAATGATACCGCACTTGTGTCCCTTTGAACTTCAGTCGTATAATAAATCTCTTATTAACCAAGCTTGCTCGGGACCGTACTGGAAGAATATCGGCCGTCGGTCTTTTTTGTACAGACCTCGCTGCACTCGTTCCATACTGTCAAGACCTCAGGCTGATATTCTCTCAGTACAGCCCTCGCACTTGGTTAATAAGATATATTTATTTCTCGGCAAGAGATACCTTCAGACAGCAAGGTTAATCCTTGAAATAGTAAGATTAATGCTTAACTCCCAAGATCTGATTGCTAATTCTCCCCTCTAGCTGCTTCACATTTCCTTGTGATTTAGCTACAAGAATTTGTTTTTAAATCAATATGACAACATCTACCTGATAAGCTTGAGAATTCTCATTTCCTGTTTGCTGGATTATGTAATAGTAATAGTAATAGTAATAGTAATAGTAATAGTAATAGTAATAGTAATAGTAATAGTAATAGTAATAGTAATAGTAATAGTAATAGTAATAGTAATAGTAATAGTAATCAAAGTTTAATGTCTTTACGTGGGGCATGGTTACCCATATTGCCCGAGCCAGAGGCTCTTGTATGAAACGCAAGACAACAACCCACCCATCCCACCCCAGGGGAGGACATCCATCACAAAGTAATCTCATGCGTGGGAAATTAACGTCTCCTGCCCCTAACCCTGCAGGAGACGGGACCTCCATTTATTCATCACTATCCGAGAAGACTAGAATATCTAAACCATTTCTTGATGTTATAGAAAGGCAGCATATTCTTCTCAATTATTTTAAGACCTTGAGTGTTGGTCCGGCTGGCCGGGGCTCAAACCCTCGACCTCCTGCACATTAGTCCAGTGCTCTATCCATTGAGCTAACCGGGAGGATATCATAGGGAGAATTTACATGTTGATCACTCCTGGGAGTTAATGGAATTTGAAAGCAGTGTGGAAGTCTTCCTGGCTGGTTCACAGCTTGCATTGTATAATGGGAAAAGACAAAATAGACCAATATGGATAGAAAATATTTTCCATGGGAAAAAGGCATCTAGGAAATGGAGCAACTTCCAAAAATCATCATTGGAATGGCATTTTACATGTACTTTACTGTTATTCATCTGTAATTCTTGACTACCCTTAATAAAGATACGAAGCAATATGCAGTTCTGTAACATGCACAGGTCCTACCTCAAGTAAGCTCGAACTTTAGTTCCTCTAAACCAACACTGGATTTTGAGTGCAGCCAGGAATTCTTTATTTCTTTGATCTTCGGCATCTCTGCAAATTCAACAACAAATTGCTATGAAAATGACAAAGCTGACGTAGTGTGCATGTGATCTTTGATAATGATCCTTGTATGCTTTGATATATGGTTCACGTCGATGGGCGATTGTAGAGAATTACTGCAATGCTTATTAATCAGTTTAGAGTTTTTCCTGTCAAATATATAGTGAGAGAATCATGTTTGAAAGCCTGTTGCTTGCGCGCAAGCTGCAATGAAACTCCGGCTTGTGATGGAAACACTACAGTCGCTTAGCTTCCTCCCGACAGAGTAGAACAATTTACGGTAAAAAAATATCTTAAACGATCACTGATCACCGACGTTTTTCGCCAAAGAAACTTATTGCATCGCTGGAGAGCACAATTATTACGTTGCAGAGTTGTTGGAAAAAAAAAAAATAAATAAATTCGAGTGGTTGTACCAAAAAGAACCTGGAAAAAAAGATAAATAAAAGGCACCCTTATAACTTCAAATAATCAATCAAACCTCTTTTTTTCGAATAACTGATCGACAACTTTGCCCCTTGATTCCATCAGTCTCACGAAAGTCGCCATTTCGTCTTTCTATCTTCTACATTGTTTCCATGGAAACGAAAGCCCTGCAACTCGTCAACCCCAATGTCTACGCTTCCACCGGCAACCGAGCGAGGACACTGCTAAACCGCCAAATAAATTAATCACCTTTCACTTTAATTCGCAATTCTAAAAGACCTAGATTCTTCAGTGTATTCGAGGATTACTTGAATACCTTAGTAGACGATTTCTTCACAACATGGTTTCTGACGAAGATTAGATTCTCGTTGTTACATTAAATGAAGCAAGAAAACTGGGAACTAGCAGGGCTCATTTGGCAACCGGCCCTTTCACTGCTAAAAATAGAATGTTGAATGAACAGGTGTCACACATCTATTCTCCTGGACCTTATGCAGTTCATGTTATTTTAATTTCCCAAATGATCTTGCTTCATCACGTTGCTAATTTGATTCTCTACTTACAAAGTAATTTTCCCGTGACTCGACTTGACAACCCACGTGCCCAACACGTGTGAGTGTTTTCACACCTCATTGGCCCTTCTGGCCATGGCCAGCGGAAAAAATGGCGAGGACATGCTTTAAAGATTTTCTTTTGTCCCATTTACAGCTACAAATTCAAGACAGAATTTATTCCGTGTTAGAAAATTGATCTCTAGCATCGATATAGCATTTTTTTCCTCTTTTGGTTTTAATAGTTCTCGTATTACTACAGCGAGGTCAAAGTCAAATTAGGGCTTTCTTATTTATGGCTATGATACAACTTTTGGTTCTTTCTTAAAAGCTTTTTCTAATTAAAGCTGTTTTTCGAAAGCGCGTTCGGTGCGCAAACACTTGGTTTGTAATATTTTCCAAAGTGCGCGGGGCTGTTTTCTGTAGGCAAGTTTGTGCTTATCTGACAGTTTCAGAACGTGACACGATAACGAATAAAATGTATTAAAGCGGCCTAAATTACATTTTAAAATTGTGCGCAAACTAAAGCCGCTACAGTGACGGGGGACTGGAGTCACTTCGCCGACACATTTTTAATCAACAGCAAAATTTCCCAGTCTTAATTTGTCTTCAAAAATACTTGAGGTGAAAAAAACTTTCGATTTTCTGTTACAGTATGTAATGCAACTAGTTTAATTTTAGGAATTACTTCACCTAGCATCGGCTTTGACATGTCTCTGTTTGTAAACAAACTTCAACAAACATGTTGCTTCCTTGACCTGTGCGTGTTTAGATCGCGTATGATACATTTAATTGATATACTCCTGCAGTAATAAAATAACGAATGAAAGAAACTATGCGCCACAAAAGTTTATTTCCTGATACCTTACGGCCTCTAAGAAAATATTAAAGTGCTCGTCTCAGGGAAGTGGAAACCAGCTTGTTTTACAAACCTACGCGATTTTACTTAAGAAGATGCTCGAAAAAACTGACAGTATTTTAAGGAGTAGTCCCAGCTTCGAGTCGATATAGGCTTCTGTGGGCAAAAAACATACTTTATAAGTTTCTGTGCCCGATCTTTCGCAGCTGTAGTAACAATTATTTCTGTAGATAAATAAATCATTGAATTTCACCCCGATCTTTTGACTATTTTTTCGACACAATGTTTGGAAGACGTGATCCTGGTTTACAACCCGCGGAAGTTCGCTCGACCCACAGATAATAACTATTTTTAGAATGACCGATTGTTACGGTTTCCGCATGAATCTTTGTAACCTCTTGTGAGTAATGACCCGGAGGTGTTCGGAGATCTTCGGGTTTACGAAAATTGCGCAAGAACCATATATGGAAGAAGTCGGCCTTGTCGTCAGTAATTTTTCTGTTGCTATTCAAATTCATGATTTCATTGGCTGCATATGACATCACGTTTTTCTTTTGAATGTTCTATTTTTGCCCCTTATGTTTCTCAACAAGCTATGCAAGAAAGGTGTAGTACAATTCCTAAATCTCCCGAAAGCGAAAAGGCCTGTTCCTCGCTCTGTCTGAAAGTTGAAAATAATCAAGACAGAGAAAACGCTGTTCTATTTTGGACACAATTTGTTCAGGACCTTTTCTACTACACGTGTACGAAGACTGCATAGAGCCAAATTTTGTACGCGAGCAGCTGCGAGAGCGAAGCGTGCGTTTCAATTTGGTTTCCTTGTTTTCTGTAGACTGTAAATTTTTTCTTGATGCCTCCTCTTCTTTTGGTACCAAGACCGGCTGAGTCGAAGTTTGGATGTATGAATCGATCCTCTGATATGAGTAGCGGAAAATGGAAGAGTGTCTCGTCAACTGAACTTGCTCAAAGCATTGACGGTGGTGGAGCGGGTAATTCGGCAGAAATTCTAATTGTTGATTGTAGATCGCTAGTAGCTTTTAATGGACTACACATTAGAGGAGCTATTCATGTGAATTGCACCGGAATAGGACGTAAAAGACTTTCACAAGGCAAGGCAAAACTAAAAGACTTGATTTCTTCAGCGGAGGGCAAAGAGAAGTTTATCCGTGGTGGAGTGGGGACAACCTTTGTTATCTATGATGAGTTGTCAAGTGATCCTGAAGACTGCAATCCTTGCCGTCCAATTTGCTTAGTTTTACAAAATCTTTTAAAAGAGGGGAGAAATATTTCGGTTCTAAAAGGTAAGTCCTGCTTGCAACACTTTCTGTTGTTTTTATATTTACTTAGAGTGATTTGTGTTTAACCGTGGTGATGGACTGTTAGTGCTCCGCGCTGTTGTGTAAGTGGCCTTGTCAACAGAAATGGGCTCGCGCTGAGACGATTTTTTGAAGCTGACGCAGTTTCCAATTTTGCCTGGAGTCACTGTTTTGGTTTCAAAAGACGCGACCTTCGTTACTTTTATGATATTGGACGCGAACTATGTCATCTCCGCTTGTTGAAATCGGTGTGCATGCGATTATTGAACCGTGGTAGATGTGTGGTCACGGCAAGTATATTCTGTGACGCAGATTTGGGCTTTTGTAAGTGGTCAAATACCGAAAGAGCGTAGCACTGCAGCGCTCTTTTTCTATGGCTTTTCTTTGTTCATCTGAACAGGAAATAGAGCCACTGACGTTGGCGTTTTCTTGGCACAAATTCTCAGGGGGACACGAAACTATTTCTTTGTTGAAAAAGAAAACGAAACCTCTTTTGGATCATAATACCAGATTAGGGGGATCCAATAAGCTTAAATATTCCGAATGGAAAGTTGCTCTGCACGGCAATATCGTTCAATGCGGTTTTCCGTTGATTTATTTAGAGAAATATTTCTCAGCATATCATGTTAGATCGTATTTATAGCGATCGGCGTAATCCAGTTTAAGATCAAGAAATCACGAGAAAAGCACCTCGCAGTGCGTCTTTAAGATGCCTTCGTTTTGCGATGTAACGCCACTTACCAAAGAGCTCTGATTACAATCTACACGTAAAATTTTTGGTATGCCTCGCGTTGAATAAGCTTGGTATGAATGACCTAGCGCAAAAGCTATGAAAAGAATTACCATGGGCATCGAAGATTATGCTATAGTGGGTTTCAGCAATTTTCGCCTCAAATTAGGTCATTGAAGTGAAGAATATGGCATTCAAAAATTCGCAAACATTTAAATTGCCACAGTTTTGAAAATCTTTCATTGACAGGAAATCAGGATTTCTTGAATTTGGTAAATGCATAGCATTCTTAATTCTTTAAAAGAGTTACTTATGTCATCATTTTTTTATTCCTTTTTTTTACTGCAACACTTTGGGGTGGACTTTGAAAAAGTTTTCTTGTCAATTCGCATTTTACGTAACTGTACTCAACTTCATGAACTTCAATTTTTTTTGCAGTCTGTGCTTTGTTTTTACACAAAGAATTCAAGTGTTTGCAAATTAACCTTAACTACTTCATAAATAGAAATGATGAAATGAAAAGTAAATATGTTGAAATATCCCAAGTTGGCACTTCCACAAGGGAGCTAATACCATAATTGCACACTAATTAGTTGTGCAATATTTAGCAAAGAATGTTCATCAATTCTTATTTCTTATTATGTAAGAGATTTTCTGTTTTGGTCAAGAGAGGATCTTACAAGAAAGAAACCTTTTAAAATATGCTTATTTCTGCCTAGTCATGTTGTTGATAGTCCCAAATTTGTTAATTCCTTTCTATTTCCTTTCACCAGATTTCCTTGTTTTAAACAGTTTTTTTTTTTTTGCTGAGTCATGCTTGGTCAGCAGATTCATGTTATGTAATTGAATTGATCTTTTCAAGATCCTTTTCCTTGTCACTACTATTTTTGTGTCTAAGAATATTTTAAAACTGAGCTATATGCTTCATTAATGGTTGATATTGCTGTAGGAAGTTTACTGGTTACTAATTACTCAGAAAGCTCTTGTATTGTAAATACTCTATGGCATATTTAGTCATTACATTTTCTTTACCATTTAAATGTTTACTCTCTTAGCTGCTTCTCCTTCCAAGGATGCGACTTTGTTTTCACTGATTTGACTTTTCTACCTGTATATCAGGATTTGAAGCAAATGAGTTCTCACATTAATCAGTTCATTGTTTAAAACAAAAATTTAAACTGTTGCTAGTTTCATGATGACAAGGGTCTTGTTTATATTAGTTAAAAAATAATTCAAAGATGTGTAAAAAGGATAAGAAAGACGGAAAATTTTGTGATTGAAAGTCATGTCAAGTTTTACACATTTTTCTTTACATACTTCCAAATCTTTCATTTCAATCAAATCTAAGGCTTTGCTCTTGATGTAAATTTATTTCTATAGATGTCTACGTATTTTTCTTTTTTAGACTTCTTTCTTCTTTCATTTTAATTTTGCCAATATTGTTCTCTTGGTAAAATCTCAAGGTGCTTGAAAGCTCTTGTCTCAGAAAGCTGAAGTACCGAGTTTAACAGGTTGCCTCAAGACTAGACTTCATGACCTCTGGCATTTATACTGTACTATATCACTGCCTGTTAATTACTGATATGAAACTAAAGTAGTGCCCAGCCCTTGATGTACTAGACTTTTTCCTGTGAGGTTCTTGATGAGACTGATTTTATCTTGAGCTTAAAGAATGCAGGGTCTTCTGTTTCCAACCCTGTGGGAGGATTCACCCAAAAATATTTGCATCTGTAGTAGTACCATGGTCACTGAACTGGAAACAATGTTGAATTTGGGTGACTTAAAGAGGTCACTAAACCTATGAATGAAAAAAAAAGTAACCCTGGAGATTGACAAATCACTAAATTTGCAATGTTTTTTAGCATTGTATATACAATATAAAATCTAAATTTCTTTTTTAAAAAAATATGCTAAAATGTTTCAAAATCAAAACCACTTTTGTCTTAGTTTGAGGTTTATTTATTATTAACTGATCTTCCTCAATGGATTATGGTTGACTATTGTAATTGATAAAAGGGTCACTTAATTTCCTTGATTATCTCTCATTTTTTGAACTGACCCATAAAATTTGCAGGTTCTGTGGTAATGAACCTAGTGCTGTTGAACCACACATTTTTTGGACTGTTTTCTAATTCAGGCAAATGTAAAATCGTAAAGAGTTTCAGCAAAGTCAAACAAGGGTTGGACAAAATTAATTGAGACTCGTCAGCAGTTTACTATTTGGAATTCTCTTCAAGATTTCTGTAGACCTCAGTTTGATGCAAGAAGGTGATAATTCTCGTATCGTGCCCCCATATCACCCTGGTTGATGCAGACCACTGAAGGGCAAGATATCACCTCACTGCTGACTTCACCTTTTTGATATTTGGCCATCAACAAAGTGGGCTTATGTGGTTCAGTTGTGTCAGTAGTTTATGTTTGCTGGGTTCATTAAGTAAACTGAGAGCCCAGAGTTTGGGCAGAGGACCATTGCTTTCAAAGATGCCCTGCAGGATTCTTTCCTTAGCACCTTTGAATTTACCACTAGAGAAAACTTTTGGTAAGTTTTTGTATGAGAAAGAGCACCTTGTTGCTCATTTCTAAGCAATGAAACCAAAAATTACATTATTTCCACTCCAATTTAAAGTTTGTCATTGGAATTAATCTGTTTACAAGTTATTCTGTAAATATGGTGTATAATTTGTGGATAGTTTTGTCATTTCTGCTAAGAAACTTCTAACACTTACCTGTTTTCAAACAAACTTCTCTTTCCAAGAGATACTTTGATTAAAAGCAATTGTGCAAAAGTTAAAAAAAAAATTAAATGTCAACAGCCGTGCATAGGTTGTTTAAATCGGTGTGGCAACCTTATTGAAGTCATTTAAAAAAAGCTTTATACAAATATATTTTTGTACCTCATATTTGACGTTCGGTTTGTCCATATTTGCTGAAATAGAGTAGATGAAAGGTCAGCCGACTTGTACTCGGCTTTATCGAGAGGGTCGGATTCATAAGGATCAAGTATTTACGTGCTCTCCAACTGTGGGTCATACGCAGTTTATTTTCAAAAAGAAAGGTCGGGTTTTGTTTCCAACAAAAGATTCCAAACTTTGTAACGTCTAAAACCATAGGGCGGAAGGTCGAGACGCAATAGTGAGAGGTAATTTTTTTAGCAAGAAGTTTACCGAGTGAACAACTACTTCTAAGATTAATCTAAAGGTTAAGATAAATTTGTTTTGATTTTAATTGTTGAAAATTACTTCTGTTCATTTTTTTCAAAAAAATGCGATCTTTAAGTTTGTGATTTACTTGTTTTGTTTGAAATTGATGATTATAACAATTTTTTTAGTAGTTAGAGTTGCTGCGATATGAGAATTTTGGTCTCTCGTCTTCTGTTATTTTCAGATTACATGCGTACTGGCAGTTGCCCAAACTTATCGTAAATTTGAAACAAGTTATTTCGAAGCTAAGATGCGATCGAGAAGATTAAGAGTGGTGTCGATTTTTGTCTTACTTAAGTTATTTAGGAAATAAATATTTTTTATCTTTGTCATTTGTTGCATTTTTGCGGCTGCTGTTGGGTGACATTAGTTACGGTTCCTTATTCTTTTTTTCTGTCCTTAAGTTTTCGATGAGATCAAGTTGATTAAAAAAGTCTGCGAAGTTTTGCTGGCATCGTCAAAATTCGGAGGTTTTTTCGCTTTGAGTTTGCTGTAAGGGGAACGAAAATGCTTCTCAGCTGAAATTCTGCGTGGTTCACAGAACCATTATGGTTCCAAGACGTCAAATCAAGACTCTTATTTGCCAAGGTTGGGCGAACATTTGGATGGCTTTGCTCTGCCACACCCCAGTTCATGTTAAAAATCACTCGTCTCTGCTAGAATTCTTGTTCAAATCTTCCCCGTTTTATTCTTTTGTCTTTGGTGATCCATCGCTAGGGCCTTATGCAAAACATGAATGGTTCAACTAGGAGTAGGCTGCTTGGAAAATCTTCCCTCTTGTCGTTTGTGCAGTGATTATTGAAGAAGCTCACCACAGGTGTTTATGGCAACGGGCCACCAGTGCGTAACCCCGGAAAATAATAAGCCAAGCAACAAAGTCTGTAATTGTTAAGTCATAATTAAGTAATACCTGCACTTTCCATCTTCTCAATGACCTAATGGCGCTTTTCTTCCTTACGTATGTTTGGTTTTTGTAATTTTATCCGCTTTTGGACGAAACCGGCTCTCGTTAGAGCTGCATTGATAACAAAGAAGCGAACTATGACTGCGCGCTGTTGTGAAACACGAAGAAACCTTTTGCAACGACGTCGCTCGCACCTAACGGGTAAACACAAGGCTTGTCTTTACAACACTACGTTCGTTTTTGAAATAACAGGTGGCGTGGTCAAAGTCAATAGCTCAAGGCCGTGGTTCCATATCGGCACCGACCACTTGACTGCAAGATTTTCACAACATAATAGCTTTTTGTGGGGAAAAAAACTCCTCAAAGCAGGCAGATATGATTCGCTTTGGTTTGGTGTACAGCTTCTCTTGCGCAAACTGTTTAACTTGGCAAACTGCTGTCCGATTTGACAGTTCCACTTCCGTCTGGATCAACGAAATGCGAGAGCTTTAAATCTCAGGACGTGTTTCGTGAAATGTTTTTGTGTGGGTTAAAACTTTGCGTTGGATTTTTTGCGTTTTACTTTCCACTGCTTGCGCTGTCTGTAAATGGTCTCGTTTGGAAAACCAGCCGTGGAACAAACTCTCTTCCGGTTTACCCTCGCGTCAATTTGTCAAACCCACTTCCGGTCATGTTTGGTACCCGCTAAGTAGGAAGTTTCATGGCAAAGTTTTATTCTGCCCTGCTCTATGACTATGGCGCGTATTTCATACAAAGAAAAGAAATCCTCACGCGATCTAGAAGTTTTTCAACCAAAATTTTTTTTGGAAAGATCGTTCTGATGGACATATTTTCGAGGTGAACACATGAATCATGGTTGAAGCAATTTTGTCATAAGAATGTTATTGCTACATTTGACAACTCCGTCCATGTTTTTAACTGTTTTTTAATGAAGTAATTGTTAGGTACTGTCCTATTATCTTCGACCGTCAATCAAATCTAAAAAGGTTTGTGAAATCGTTGCAGTTAATTTTCCATGATTGTGAGCTTTTTTCTTTACCTTTTCTTCAGGCGGACTTAAGGAATTCTGTAGGGATTATCAAAACTTGTGCGAAAACGCCCCTGTCAACCACTGTGACCTCGCTGACTTCCCGCCTTCACCAACGACATGCGACTCGTGCCCAGGGCGCCCTCAAGGAACTCCTGTGACGGCCATCTTACCTTTCTTGTATCTTGGCAACGAAGAAGGCGCGGCTGATGAAGCCCTAATTGACAGGTTGTCAATTAAGTACATCCTTAATTTGACTCCCCGATGTCCGAATTTTTTCAGTCACCGATCGGATCTTAACTATAGGCAGATTAAAGTAAACGACTCGAACCAAGAGGATATAGCGCAGCATTTTGACGAAGCCATACAATTTATTGGTAAGTGCCTCTGAAGTTGTTCTTCAGAAAGTCTCCAGGACCTCCTGGCGGGAGCGCATGTAACACGCTCGCGAGGAATCCCGTGCGCGCGCGCGACGCGACGCGAGAGTGAGAGAGGGTCATTCGCGCTGATCTCTTGCTGTCGCCTGCTGGCCATAGTCCCTCGCGCCCGCTCGAGGTCGTTGACGAGAGTGAAGTCCTGGAAACAATTACTGTTGAGTTAGGAAGTTCATTGCCCCGACCAGCTGAAGACACAATTTCACCAGTTCTGAATTTTCTCCTTGGCCATTGCACTAGAGAATACCTCTCGTGCGCTGAAAGTGGGCAAGTTTTCAGAAAGCCGGAGTGTTCAAAACTTTGGTATCATTATCAGGGAGAGCTCCGTAAAATGAAGGCTGTATGTTACATCTTCATCAGTTGGTGTTGGTAGTGCTACAATGACACATCAAGTTTAAATTTCACGAACGAAAAGTCAAACATTCACGTGCAGATAAAATGTCACAAAAAGTCAAAAAGCCAAAAAGTTTTCCGTAAGTCAAATGTCACATTAAGTCAAGATGTCACTTCAAGTCAAATGCTGTGATAGGTTAACGAGGTCACGCTAAATTAACATGTCACGATAAGTCAAAATGTCACATCAAGTCAAGAAGTAACGATAAGTCAGTGTCACACATCGTTAAACTGTCACTTCAAGTAAAGGGGCACAATAAAGCAAAAAATCACCACAAGTTTAAAAGTCACGCCAAATCAAATGTGACATCACCCAATCTGACTTCTTTTCATCTTTTTGTCGCTTCTACAGACGAGGCCCGAGAACGAGGCAGCGGTATCCTTGTGCACTGTCACGCCGGTGTGTCACGCTCGGCCACCGTGACAGTAGCATACATCATGAAGCAACAAGGTCTTTGCTTGGGAGACGCGTATAAATTTGTCAAAGAGCTAAGGCCGGTAATCTCACCAAACCTCAACTTCATGGGACAACTGCTGAAGTATGAGAAGAAAAAGAGAAACGACGAGAGTTCATAAGGCAAATGCTAGTTTGGGGGGTGTACTAGGACAAGGTATGGAGCGAACACATGTGACTCGTCTGTGTGTTGGCTTCCAGGCCTCTTGGGTACTTGGTATCCGCGAGTAAGATGAGAACTGGGGTGAACCCGTAGATTTCTCATCTCCTGTTAATAATTTGTATATAGGATATTAATAATAGTATTAATAACATTAGTAATAGCCATATCAATAATTATGTCTATTGTAAGGGAACAGTAACAATCGATATTATCGGATTAGAAACGTGGAAAAGGGATATTCTCTATTTTTATTTCGACGTATGTGTGTTAGCTTTGTAGGATGTTTGTTTTGCAGTGTCGTACACAAACGTATCTTTACTTGTCTCATTTTTTACATCACCTTCGGTAGAACTTGGGGAAAAGATCGCGATGATAAGTCCACTTCGGATATTTTCGGAAGACATCGGAACTCATCGTCGACTGTCCGTTAAAACGAGTCCCCAATTTTGTCATGTAGAAGTGAAGTACTGCACTGTTGATCAGAAACTTTCTCGTATCATTTCAGTGGTGGACAGTTTTAAAATCGTTCAAGGGTATTAGCAAGCTTTTTGTTAACAACTTCTCGTAACTTTCACGTTTCTTCCTTAGATAATTGTGTTTTGACTCGATTTATATTAACACTAAGTACTGTGTACTTGAACGCCCGTATACATTAATTGTATGGATCTGACAAAAAAATTCCCTCGTATTAAATGAAGATAGCTATAAACGAATATATGACAGAGGGAGGTGACATCGTACCAAAACTTCATCTAAAGAAGTCATCAGGATCGTAGAATATTTTAAACGGATTGGAAAGGTGAGGAGTTTGATATCGAGGTAACTCAAGCGCATCTTGAACTTGGCGTTGTTACACTCGTAGGTGTTCAACGCCTTGTGTCGATAGCCGACTATTGAAGCAGACCTGGAAAATTCTCTAGTCAATGCAGCAAAGGCTTACGCGCGAGTTTCTCGCCCGTATTCTCCTAGTATTGAGTTATTTCCAGGGCTATTCGATTTGGCGATTCGACTAACTCTGATTATGATGACAAGGAATCAGAAAGAGATTAATTTATTGCCAGCTTGCTGTGTCTTGATGAAATATAAAATTTTTTGGTAAATTTGAACTTCTCGTTAAACGGGCAGATACGTGCATCGTTGTGTGTGTGTGTGTGTGTGTGTGTGTGTGTGTGTGTGTTAGTGTTTGATTGATGGACAATTATATGTATTTAAATGACTGAGAGATGCTTTTTTGTTCATGTTTGAACTCTTGGTGAAGGCGTTGCATGAAGGGGAGTGCGTTACAGAAAGACACTTAACGGTTTCCATCGCCGAAGCCCTTGTTGGAGTTTTTTTTCTCCCGCTGCTTTGGCCATCAAACATTGGCTGATTGTGAAGGCAACTCGATTCCAGTTTTAGGTTTTTAAAAATTAAATCTACAGCTCTTTCCTCAGCTGAGTGATTTCTGAACTCCTGGACAACTGGACGCAGAAGCTTGCGATTTCGTATTTGCAAAATAGCTGGACATTTTCACTTTTATTGCGTAGCAAGAGAATATCATGATATTCTCTAGTATGTAGAAACGATTGTAAACGTTCATTTTAATAGTTTTTCTGGTAGAACGCCGAACACCGACGAACATCCAAGGAACATCCCAACCGTAAGTTGGAATTTCCGGAGATGATCGTCAAGACTCGTACTTCTTCGTAAGTAACTCGTGTCTGTTCCCATCATTATTTTATTTGTAGCTTGTAGACGCAGACGAATATAAGTTGGTGAATAGAGTAAGATGCTCAGACGAAACCATAGTCTAGAAAATGTCAGGTTGATATTTTGTAATAAATCAGTTAATTTATAGTAGGTCATTTACAGCTAGAAAAGACGTTGATTTTTGCAATAAAATAGCTGAACTTTGTATTGGTTCCCTGATGTAATTATTTGTCAGTAAGATACAATGGATATATGAAGTTCATATATTTTGAACTGTGGTATAAATACGTATGATGCACGATCCTTCGCAGTAGATAGCGCTATTTATGCAATAGCGAAAATCAGACCTGAAAAAAATCAGGCCTGTACGGGATTCGAACCACTGACCTCTGCGATACTAGTGCAGCGCTCTACCAATAGAGCTAACAAGCCAACTGGGAGCAGGCCGTTAAGTTGATTCGTAATAAACCCGTGATGATAAATCAGATACAATGGATATATGAAGCGCTATCTACTGCGAAAGATCGTGCCTCATACGTATTTGTCAGTAAGTAGGACAGACCCCCCACTCTCCCCTCCCTACACCCGAACCCCCTTTTTCCCAACCAATCCGCGCGCTCGAATGAGATGTCTTTTCTCATCCTTTCTCGACGCATATCCTCGTCTCTACGAGAGGGTGTCGTCGTATCAAAGATTACCTCTTGAACCGAACCTTTTGCGTTTATTTGAGAAAATTTTTAAAAAAGACTACATCTTAATGTCGGTATCTAAACAACTGCACACCCACCCGTCCCCTAAACCCAATAACACTCAACTGATAACAATTTAGGGTTAATGTTGGTTAGGGGAAGGGTGGGTGCGCAGAAACTGAATTATTATTCCGTTTAACTCCATACTACTCTAAAACTATCCTAAGGGTAACCTCTTTGCTTCACCAGGGTTTCCTATATCGAAGAGCTGGAGACATGGTGAATTATAGAGCAGTGTGGAAATCTTGCCGCAATTTTTCATTCTCCAAGTTATAAAGTATTTTCTAAGTGACAATAGTTCCTTCAGTGCAATATTTGTTGATGTTTTTTTTTCTCTTTTGACGCGTGAATTCAGCACACAGAATGCCTTTTTTTCTTCTTGATTAGCTGGCTGAGCGTGCAGTTGCAAAACTTCGTGCCAAACTTCTGCCGTGACGCCCGATCATTGGCTGGAGTCATTCATCCATATTCATCAGAAATTAAAGAATTTTTAGCAAAACTACACTGACCAGCGAAGAGTAAAGACGTCCGTGCTTGTCCCAGTGTTGGAAATAAAATTGAACTCTGAAGGAACAGGGCTCTTGAACTTCAAGAACGAGCAATGGAAACCGGTCTTGTGCTTCTATGACAAAAGGTAAGCAATCCTTTGGAAATATCGCCTTAAACTCTTTCAGAAAGCTGAGCAGGTCTCGTGTCAGTTGTTTGGATGAGCGGTTCTTCAACTCGAAAAGCATTTGAGTAAGAGTGTCGACATTTGCAGCAGCGGAATCTATGCCTGGTTGGAAAAAATTGCGATAGAAAGTCAATGGTCTCCTCGGGTCGAACGCGAAAGCCAGGAGATTTATAAGACGTTGTTCTGTAACTCACACAGACACGAAGCTTTTCAGCGAAGGCTTGTCTACCAAGTCCCACCTTACAAGATTTTATACAACAGAAATAAAACAAAATATTGATTACAAAGCTCTCTAGGTCGCACGTCGCTACAAGCAATATTTTTCCTTTATGTATGTTTCAAAAAGCTAAGCAGTTTTTGACGAAGTCTGTTCATTCACGTTTCAGGAAGAGGAAAGTTGTCTGAATATTGGAAGGATAAAGAATTTGGCCGAAAGAAGACAATGAAATCATCGAATATGAAGAGGATATGGAAAAGATAAGAACTTTTAAATTATTGAGTAACTGTAACAGAAATGGTGGCTCTTTAGACATTTTGTGCTTGTAACAGGACTTCACTCTTCGTCAGTTGTCTGACGACTTTATTCATCTTGCTCTCGGAAGAATGGAACAGATTGTTTGGTGAGAGATTTAACGATTTATGTCGAGCCACCATTTTTGGATTAGTTATAATGGTACTGATTGTTATGCAAACCTTGAACGATCACACGACTCCTTCATTCATTTCCAATAGTAGCTCTGATTAGGTGTAATTTATCTCTGAAATTTTCTGGTGGTAGCCATGACTAAACTACTTACGATTTGACGTGGGAATAAATTTGAATAAGGTACTGATGATAGAATTGTTGATTTCGAAGGACTGATCGCTCGTTCTGTGCGTATAACAATTAGTATCTTAGCAACACCTTCGTTGATGTCGCAAAACGGTGATATTTGTTAAGGTGGCACTGCAATTATAGAAGTCGAAAAAATACCCAACAAAATTCTGAAATTCACTTAATTCGTAGAGTTAATTGACAGAAAGTAAGTCGTTGTTAACGGGAACAGTTCACTGAGGTGGGACTACAGTCCGCAATCTATCGGAACAAACACTATTTCAATAATAGAACAAGTTTATTTGTTTGCTTTTGTCGCATTTATTCGATAGAAAAGGATGTACAAAAAACTCCATGACAAATTAAACAATTAAAAACAAAATTGATATATTTGATGTTTCATTCTTGGAATTTGGATAAATTACGGGTCAAATGTGTTTAAAAAAAGTGACATTTTCTTTCGGTCAAAATTTAAAACAGATTCCAATGCAGTGCCACCTTAATACCTGTGCTTCAGGTTTTGTCGCATTAACTAAGTTCATCAACTTCCGGTTTTGTCGCATTAACTAAGTTCATCAACTTCCGGTTTTGTCGCATTAACTAAGTTCGTGTCAAGAGAACATTGGCTGTAACGTTGTGACAGGATTCCGAAAGTCGCACAAAGAACTGTATTCTTTATTTTGGTCTAGTTAGTTTTCTTTGTGGTCGTTTTGTACGCGCCAATGTTCTCTTGTCATTTTAAAGGTTCCATCGTTAAAACTCAAGTGCCTGGTTGCAAGCGATTAAAAAAATTCGATTTATGAGATTTCATCATACATAAACCAGCTTTTTAAAATTAAGTTTCCTTTTCGGACGGAAAAATGAAGCGTCAATACAGTCTTAAGTAAACTTTCTCGTGGTCTTTCTTTGTACCTTTTTATTTGTTCCAAATAATGGAAAATAATTATTTGTTCCAAATAATGGAAAATAGACCAGTTTGGAAAAAGAGCTTCTCTGTCAATAGACGATACCAAAAGTTAGTCGTTGTCGCGTCGGTACGAAGAAATATTGATTTTCATCTTCCGAAGATATATTGTATCCAGATGAATATGCGAAATTAATACACGCAGGTACCATGAATATATGGAATGTTTTTTAAAACAATTCTGCCGAGAAATTCACTTCTTTATATAAGGAATTCGAACGACAAGGAGAACTTTTAATAACCATTACACTTTTCGTAATTCCAAATTTACGGCGAAACTACGTTGATTTTGCCATGGGATCGAATCTTAATCGATTATCTTCTTGCTGGTTTATTTGACGCTTTCTCCTAAATTCAAACGTTCGCGGTATTGGCCAATTTTTTTTAATCAGGTTGGACTCGACATAAACGATCCTAAGTCATTCTGTAGACCAGGCATTTGGTTTTAAAATGTAGCTTAATTTAGTTACTCTAAGATTGGAAGGAAGATCTTTTTGTGCAGCCAAGTCGGTGTAACACAGAAAACCATAAAATTCAGAAAATTTATCGGTTTTGATTTTCAAATTTATTACAAAATAACACAATTATAATTTATTTTCATCAAATAAAGAAATTAAGGTTTGATCAATCAGTCTAATTACTTTTGTGGCAAAGCGAGCTCTGAACAAATTGCTTCGAGAATTCTATGAATTATCTGATATTTTTGACTTGACACATTAACTGTGAAATTTCTTATTTCTTGCGACTAAAACTTAGCGCCATTGACTTCTATTTTCAACCTCGGGACAAAGTTCTATTTTATCAAACATAAGTTCAGTTGTTTATTTGATTAAAGAAAAGAACCAAAGCATGTTTGGCTCTTGGGGCAAAAACCAAAGTAAAATAATTTTCGGTTACGACTGAGGCTTCATGAATCTAAATTGAAATATTGGTTATATTTTTTAGTTCTTCTATCTTTTTCCTGTGTTACATTCGAAATCTGGCTGCACCGTACTTTTCTAAGTTTTTTGGCGGGAAAAATTACTGAATTTGAACAGACGTTACCTTCAGAATCAATTTTTAAAAAATTAACGCGTGCGTATTGAGTGTCGGAGTTTTGGCAGGAAAATTTTGAACTATTTAAAATTTCTCATTTTTCCAACAATACAGTCAAAAAACAGTGTGCGATTTTCGCAAATTCAGTGGCAGCCCTATGAATTGTTGAATCTTGAAAGTATTGCGCTACATTTGCTCGGTACCTCTAGGTAAATATTGTTTTCATCTTGAATAGTCCATTTTGCAGTTGTGTGCTTGGTTGCCAAGCCTTTGAATGGGAGTGAGGCTAGGGGTGACCTTGTTATGTTACAAACCTTGCTGCCTTTCAAATGTAAATCACTTTGTTATCATGCTAACTAGATACAGGTCTCTATCACAACAAGGTCACCTTTAGCCTCACTCTGAATCAAAGGCTTGGCAACTAAATAATGTAAAATGGCCTATTGTAGTCTTGCTTCTTTTATTCTTTGTTGAAGTAGCAAAGATTTTCACCAGTCACTCTGCAAAATGATTGAAAAATAAAAATAAGCAAACTCACTACATGGAACGGTTCTTAAAGTCGCTTCTTTGAGCGATTATAATTATAAGTGTAACTGCCAACAAGTCCGGTTTCAACGCGCACTTTTAACTTTATTACAATACGGTCGATCGCAGTTGCTAAGAGAACAAATGTATGATTCGTCGACACGAAGAACGGAAAAAACTGAGAGTTGATCCTACTAAAGGAATCGATGGTTATCTCAAGGACTCTGATACTCTAGCGCTGAATTTTTTACCGAGAAGCTTGTACAAAATGAAATTAAACAAAGCAAAATTATACGAAAAAATCTACCAGGAGTATAAATCAACGTGAGTGAAAGAATGCGAAAAAAAAATAAGAAAAATGCGCGTGGAAAACGCAAAAATTTAATTAGGAACACAAAAGATCACTAGAATAGGAATGCCGCACTAACA